>NC_047015.1:9646311-9962642 GCF_902652985.1 Pecten maximus | reverse complement strand
CCTTGGGCGGAAAGAAATCAAAAACCAGAATAAGTTGCTGCGAATCGAGGACGAAATGACCCGTCTACTAATTTTACTCGTCCTCGTCAGAGCCACAACATTTCTACAAATACTATTCACACTTCTGCATCAGAAAAACACATCTGTGGTTCTAAATATCAACATAGTACCGCGTGCACTATTCTTTTCTAACATACGGGACTGCTATTTTTTTCCAATGTACAAGGCTGTTATTTTGTTTCTAACGTACAGGACTACTATTCTTTTCTAAAGTAGAGGTATATTATTCTTGTTTAAAGTACAGGTATGTTATTCTTTTCTAACGTACATGTATATTATTCTTTTCTAACGTACAGGTATATTATTCTTTTCTAACGTACAGGTATATTATTCTTGTTTAAAGTACAGGACTATTATTTTGTTCTGATGTACAGGACTGTTATTCTTTTCTTATTTACCGGACTGTTATTCTTTTCTTATTTACAGGACGGTTATTCTTTTCCTATGTACAGGACTGTTATTCTTTTTTTATGTACAGGGCTGTTATTCTTTTCTTATGTACAGGGCTGTTATTCTTTTCTTATTTACAGGACGGTTATTCTTTTCTTATCGACAAGACTGTTATTCTTTTCTTATGTACAGGACTGTTATTCTTTCTAACGTACAAGACTGTTATTCTTTTCTTATGTACAGGACTGTTATTCTTTTCTATCGTACTGGACTGTTATTCCTTTCTTATGTACAGGACTGTTATTCTTTTCTTATGTACAGGACGGTTATTCTTTTCTTATGTACAGGACAGTTATTCTTTTCTTATGTACAGGACTGTTATTCTTTTCCTATGTACAGGACTGTTATTCTTTTCTTATGTACAGGGCTGTTATTCTTTTCTTATCGACAAGACTGTTATTCTTTTCTTATGTACAGGACTGTTATTCTTTCTAACGTACAAGACTGTTATTCTTTTCTTATGTACAAGACTGTTATTCTTTTCTATCGTACTGGACTGTTATTCCTTTCTTATGTACAGGACTGTTATTCTTTTCTTATGTACAGGACTGTTATTCTGTTCTTATGTACAGGACGGTTATTCTTTTCTAACGTACAGATCTGTTATTCTTTTCTAACGTACAGGACTGTTATCCTTTCTTATGTACAGGACTGTTATTCTTTTCTTATGTACAGGACTGTTATTCTTTTCTTATGTACAGGACTGTTATTCTTTTCTTATGTACAGGACAGTTATTCTTTTCTAACGTACAGGACTGTTATTTTTTTCTGATGTACAGGACTGTTATTCCTTTCTTATGTACAGGACTGTTATTCTTTTCTGATGTACAGGACTGTTATTCTTTTCTAACGTACCGGACTGTTATTCTTTTCTAACGTACAGGACTGTTATTCTTTTCTTATGTACAGGATTGTTATTCTTTTTTATTTACAGGACGGTTATTCTTTCTTATGTACAGGACTGCTATTCTTTTCTTATGTACAGGACTGTTATTCTTTCTTATGTACAGGACTGTTATTCTTTTCTTATGTACAGGACTGTTATTCTTTTCTTATGGACAGGACTGTTATTCTTTTCTTATGGACAGGACTGTTATTCTTTTCTTATGGACAGGACTGTTATTCTTTTCTAACGTACAGGACTGTTATTCTTTTCTAACGTACAGGACTGTTATTCTTTTCTTATTACCGGACTGTTATTCTTTTCTTATGTACAGGACTGTTATTCTTTTCTTATCGACAAGACTGTTATTCTTTTCTTATGTACAGGCCTGTTATTCTTTCTTATGTACAGGACTGTTATTCTTTCTTATGTACAGGACTGTTATTCTTTTCTAACGTACAGGACTGTTATTCTTTTCTAACGTACAAGACTGTTATTCCTTTCTGATGTACAGGACTGTTATTCTTTCTTATGTACAGGACTGTTATTCTTTTCTGATGTACAGGACTGTTATTCTTTTCTTATGTACAGGACTGTTATTCTTTTCTTATGGACAGGACTGTTATTCTTTTCTTATGGACAGGACTGTTATTCTTTTCTTATGGACAGGACTGTTATTCTTTTCTAACGTACAGGACTGTTATTCTTTTCTAACGTACAGGACTGTTATTCTTTTCTTATTACCGGACTGTTATTCTTTTCTTATGTACAGGACTGTTATTCTTTTCTTATCGACAAGACTGTTATTCTTTTCTTATGTACAGGCCTGTTATTCTTTCTTATGTACAGGACTGTTATTCTTTCTTATGTACAGGACTGTTATTCTTTTCTAACGTACAGGACTGTTATTCTTTTCTAACGTACAAGACTGTTATTCCTTTCTGATGTACAGGACTGTTATTCTTTCTTATGTACAGGACTGTTATTCTTTTCTGATGTACAGGACTGTTATTCTTTTCTTATTACCGGACTGTTATTCTTTTCTAACGTACAGGACTGTTATTCTTTTCTTATTTAATGGACTGTTATTCTTTTCTAACGTACAGGACTGTTATTCTTTTCTAACGTACAAGACTTCTATTCTTTTCTTATGTACAGGACTGTTATTCTTTTTCATTTACAGGACTGTTATTCTTTTCTTATGTACAGGACTGTTATTCTTTTCTTATGTACAGGACTGTTATTCTTTTCTTATGTACAGGACTGTTATTCTTTCCCTATGTACAGGACTGTTATTCTTTCTTATGTACAGGACTGTTATTCTTTCTTATGTACAGGGCTGTTATTCTTTTCTAACGTACAGGACTGTTATTCTTTTCTTATGTACAGGACTGTTATTCTTTCCCTTTGTACAGGACTGTTATTCTTTCTTATGTACAGGACTGTTATTCTTTCTTATGTACAGGACTGTTATTCTTTTCTTATGTACAGGACTGTTATTATTTTCTAACGTACAAGACTGTTATTCCTTTCTGATGTACAGGACTGTTATTCTTTCTTATTTACAGGACTGTTATTCTTTCTTATGTACAGGACTGTTATTCTTTTCTAACGTACAGGACTGCTATTCTTTCTTATGTACAGGACTGTTATTCTTTCTTATGTACATGACTGTTATTCTTTCTTATGTACAGGACTGTTATTCTTTTCTTATGTACAGGACTGTTATTCTTTTCTTATGTACAGGACTGTTATTCTTTTCCTATGTACAGGACTGGTATTCTATATATTATACAGTTATCAAATGGGTATGAGGGCGATAGTAATTTTGTCAGCCCCGAAGCAACAACTGTTACACGAGGGCTTTAGCCCGAGGACAACCGTTGTTGATGAGGGGCTGACAAGATTACTATTGCCCGAATTTTCTCTATATAGATGTTTGTGTTGGTATGAGAATCTGCTATGTAGTCCTCCATTAACTTGACAGACGTTTGTGTGGTCCTTTTAGTGTTTTGGCTATCTATGTCCGATAATAATGACTCGATCTCTACGTCTTTGGCGTTTTGAAAACGCGTGTGTTGATTCATGATTGACAGTTTCGTGAGAGAAAACAAAATGTTAGGCTACCGTCTGTAACAACAAACAATCTGTGTCAATTCAGCGCTTGCATATCGTTGTGTCTTTCAAACGTTCTGACGACGTTACAGCAGGGGTGTGACAGTTCGCCGTGTGGCAGTTTTTTTCGAACTGCGCAATCCTCTCGAGGTTGATAGTCAAATTATCACATTACTTTTATATAGAGAAAAAAACGTAAAGGTATAATAAATGTTTAGATATTTCTGGCTAGGCGATTGGATGCCGTAGATCGTGAGTTCTAAGCCCGGTCAGGGCACGAGTCAAAAAGTTGTCTTCCTTCGTCATTTGTGATGCTAAGCCAATAGGTGGCTTTCTCAGTAATAAATTTAAATGCCACCCTGGTCGGTGGCCATTTCAATTTCATATACTTGTCGGAGTTATTCTTGATATATGTGGAGGGGCATAAATGCTAGCTAAGCAATTAGCTTATTTTATGCTCGTAACTCATATCAAGATCTTTTTATAGTATTGCCTTTAATTCTTTTTCGTGTCTTTATTTTGTATAATTTAATGGTACGTGACTCTTTAATTATGCCAATATTTCTAGGCTAATATTTATGGGAACATGTATCCTTAATACTGGTAGTTATTAATTTTTCATTGGCTGCTGATGACGAAATTCAATATCTGGCTTCTGATTGGTTGAATTGGCCTGAGGGGACGCATCCCTTTTCTCCCTTCAGCAGCCATATTGGATTTATTAGATCGCACATACATACTGGCAAAGGTTTTTCAAACCCACCCTCATCCTTCCCTTGTTTGGGGTTGCAATAAATAAGTGGTACTAGATTGTCACATTGATAATTGATATGATGAAAATGTTGTATTTTATTATGTGTTGATTATATTCGTGTAGCGGGTGCCATATTGGTACAGGACTGTTATTCCTTTAATGTTGTTTAATGTTTATGTACAAGTTAATTCAATTTGTTCAAATGTACACTCTACTTTCAGTTCAGTCCACGGTTTTCCAGAGTTTTTTTATATCGTCTTTTTATCTCTGGTTTTTAGCCCAGGACTGGATCTTTATGTCATGTTTTGTGGCGGTTTTCAACCCTACTAAGGCTAGCATGGCGGCGGTTTTTATGTCAACCCCACTAAGGCTAGCATAGGTTCTTGTATGTTTTTATCTATATTTTGATATTGATTGTAGTTGCCATTATTGTATGGGTGCAACTACTTTGCAATCATAAAAAAAATATTTCATGTTAGAAGCCACTAGGTGGCTTTCTCAGTAATAAATTTAAATGTCACCCTGGTGGGTAGCCATTTCAATTTCATATACTTGTCGGAGTTATTCTTGATATATGTGGAGGGGCATACATATCTATTTATTAGCACATTGTATCATATACACTATATGTTGGTGATCCGAAGATATAAATTTGAATTTCGTAGTTGTACCGAGAGAAATATTTATACATTTTATATATATGTATAGCTAGTTTTCTTAGAAATTCCTCCTTATTCAATAGAATTCGGAACGGATGTAAAGGCCATGTAAATCCAGGGTCCTTTGTGCAACAGGATACAGTACTTGAGAACAGAATTGAAATTCTCAACCAATACATCAGAGAAACCAATTTGAGATCTGGTGTGCACTCTCTTAATTTTTGGTGTGATTTGCTCCTGTATTAAAGGACAGGTTGTAAACCTAGAGTTAACTTTTCTATGTATAAGGATGGTATAATCCGAAACCACCATTAGCTAGAGTTTGGATGAATCGACTTGTCACCGAAATGTTTATTGATTGTGTATAATCTGTTTACCTGTCAGTGTGTGGAGTTATTTTACACTGTTCGGTGGGGGCTCCCCACCACAGTGAACTTGTTACACACTTATTTTATTTTTGTATTGGAAATAATTCCAATTTACTTGTATTTACTATTTACACTTGGACAGTCGCAGTACCATATTAGTGATATTGTTTTTCCATCTTATTGTAATAGAATTTATTAATGATATGGCAAAAGAGGGAGCAATATCTAAGGACGTTAAGGAGGAGACAGACTCTGTTGATTTTTTTGTCTGAGGAGGAGTTTCTTGAAGCATTATGTAAACTGGGTAAATACAGGATAATTTCCGTACACCTAAACTGGGTAAATACAGGATAACTTCCGTACACCTAAACTTCCTTCTGGTAACATACCGAAGTCATTGTATCATAGATGGCCGCCGGGGGTGGAGGTGTTTCATTTATTCTCCTGCTATTTGCTTTATTTTACCAAGTTAGCAGTAGACTCTATCTCCTAAAACCTAGTGAACAAATGGATTCCAACATGGAAAACACCTGGCCGGTGTTAAATTTAAAAATTTTATGCTTTGGAAGAGAAATTTTAGCAAGAACATTTTTACATGGAGTTATACATACTAGTAAGAAGTCACAGAAAACAAGGGGAATGAGCAGTTTTTACCTATTTTTACACCTGTGTCTCATTCTTTCTAATGACGTGGAGCTTAACCCTGGGCCCATTCACCAAGGCAGTAATCCCCTACCTGGCAGTACTAGTGTCACACCTGGAACATACTTACCTGTTGGTACGGGAATGAACTGTGTTCAATGTACTCTACCTGTATATCAACTGGACTCTGTTACCTGTGTCAGTTGTCCAGCATTGTTTCATTCTGCCTGTGTGACTACAAATCAACCACAGGTAAACCTGGAATGGATTTGTGATGGCTGTGTGGATCATTTTTCCACATTTTATGACTTTTACCAGGCATCAGATACTTTTATCCAAGATCTCCCCAAGGGCTTGACATTTGGGCATCTTAATGTAAGGGGTCTCCTTAACAAAGTTGACCACCTTAGGATTTTACTTAGGAACCATACCTTTGATATATTTACTGTGTCAGAAAGTCATCTTGACAACACCATAGACGATTCTGACATATTGATCAAAGGATATAACTTATTTCGCAAGGATAGAAATAGGCATGGTGGTGGCGTTGCCACATACATTCGTGACAACATTTCTGCAAGTGAGGATAGTGTTGACCTTACTGGAACCTTAGAACTGCTTTCTATAAAAATTCAACAGAAAAATTCATCACCAATTATATGTGTAAATGTCTACAGACCACCAAATGAACGAGTAGACTGGTTTGATCATTTTGATTCAGTTATTGACAGACTATCAACCGAAAATAAAAACATTATTGTTTTAGGAGATTTTAACATTGATCAGCAGAAATCTCCCAGGCTGAAAGATCTTATGTTGCTTTACAACTTAAATCAGCAAATTACTGTTCCTACAAGGGAATGTAAGGATTCAAAAACTCTTATAGATCACATATACACAGCTGATTCATTTGGATGTGTAGAGTCTGGAGTTATTCCCCTTGGAATCAGTGACCATCATCTGGTTTATACTATTAGAAAAATCAGAGGATTTGCTCCCAAGGCTCACACGACTATTAAATACAGAAAATTCAAGGATGTTAACCTCGAAAACCTAGCTGCTGATATGCAGCAGGTTCCATGGAGCTCAATTGAAGTTTTCGACGATGTTGATGATGTTTGGGCTTCTTTTAAGGACCTTTTTATGAGTGTCATTGACAAGCACGCACCGTTTCATGAAAAACGGGTCAAGGCACATTCTGAAAAATGGATTAATGACGATATAATTAATGAGATGCACAATCGTGACTATTTGCATGACAAAGCTAGAAAAACTAAGTCAGACTCTGATTGGGCACTGTTCAGAGCAGGTAGAAACCGAGTACTTTTAAAGATTAGACAAGCTAAACGAAATTATTTAGACGAGGCTCTTATGCAATGCTCTCAAAATTCAAAGGAAGTTTGGAAAAAAATTAAAGAATTTCTTCCCAGTAAAAAATCTAACACTTCAGTAAATCTCAATGTTAATGGAACTCTAATTGATAATAAAGTTGATGTAGCCAATAGCTTTGGTACCGATATAGGTAAACATTTTGACAACCGCCTTCCGGACATTGAGAGCTTTGATACTGAGATACCATATATCATTCCAAGTATTACGGCAGATTTTGTACGTAATCAAATTAAACACATGCCCGATGGCAAAGCCACGGGGGTAGATGGCATATCTGTTAAACTTTTGAAATGTGCAGGAGAAGCTATTGTATCTCCTCTTACCTTTTTATTTAATATGTCAATATCTAAAGGTGTATTTCCCTCAGAGTGGAAAAGAGCAAAGGTCACTCCGATTTTTAAAGCAGGTGACCCCACCTCTGTGAACAATTATAGACCAGTCTCTGTACTGGCAGGTCTAAGTAAAATATTAGAAAGGCATGTACATAATACTTTTTACAATTTCTTAACTACAAATAAACTTTTAAGTGAAAGCCAATTTGGTTTTCGACCAAACCATTCTACAGAGACCGCTCTGGTTAGTGTGGTAGATAAATGGTTGAGAAATATTGACGAAGGGTATCTTACTGGTGTAGTTTTTATCGACCTTCGCAAGGCCTTTGATACAGTTAATCATAGTGTTCTTTTACATAAACTCAAGGCATATGGTGTATCACCTTCAGCCTTAAATTTCTTTAGGTCGTACCTCACTGGAAGGACACAAGCTGTGAGTTTCTCCGGTGTACTTTCAGATTTTCTCCCTATTGATATTGGTGTGCCCCAGGGCTCAATTTTAGGGCCATTACTGTTTATTTTAAACATTAATGATTACCCAAAATGTTTAAAACATTCTGTAGCAATGATGTACGCAGATGATACATCGCAGAGTGTGAGGGGGGACACAGTAGAAAGTCTAGAAGCTAAAATGTCAGAAGATCTTTCAAACACGATTAAGTGGATGAAAGATAATAAATTAAGTCTGAATTTAACAAAAACCCAATGTATGATGATAGGATCCTCTCAAAAACTCGCAAGATGTCGGCAGCTGATTTTGAAAGTTGGGGATCTCACGATTGAAACTGTCCAATGTGCAAAGTTACTGGGTGTTTTTATTGATAGTTGTCTCTCATGGAAAGAGCATATTAAATTTATGACAAAGAAAATATCCAAGAAAATAGGTGTGTTGAGAAGACTAAGGTCATTTATGTCAGATGATGTCATTACCAACGTATATAACAGTATTGTTTTCCCCCATTTTATGTACTGTTCAACTGTCTGGAGTAAACCTAGCAACAAAATGTACATAGATATGGTCTTAAAATTACAGAAAAGAGCAGCCAGGATATTATTAAATGTTAGAGATATTCTTACTCCCTCCAAATCCCTCTTTGAAAAATTAAAATGGATGCCAATTGCAGACTTTTACGATTTTAGAAAAATGGTTTTGTGTTACAAAATTTTACATTGTGAATCACCAGGTATTTTAACAAACATGTTTTCTTATGTAAAAAATGTGAATGGCAGAAACACTAGATCTTCTATATCAAACAAATTGTATGTTCCAACAGCCAGAACAAACTATTTCAAACGTTCATTTGTATATACATGTTCAATTTTATGGAACGAAGCTAATGATACTATTAGAGACTCAGTTAGTATTGGGATTTTTAAAACTAGATACCTGCAGCTTTACTTCTCAAAATCTTAGCTATATATATATATATATATACTGCAATATTTTATAAATAACTTCAACTAGTCTAGTTTTAATTTCTAAATATTTCTTTTGTGATTATTAATAGAATATATAGTTATATCTGTGATTCATCCCTTACACTGATATTTTAGTATAGTAATATTCAATCTTCTAAATTTAATTTTAGATCACCTACTTCATTGTACCATTTTAATTCACACTATATTAGTGTATATTCTGTCAATTTTTACCTTTTGCTATATTAGCATTGTATGTATATTCGACTCCTTGTGCTTTAATAATGTCCTTCAGCAACACTTGTGTGATATACAAGCGTTCATTTATAAATCATATTTAAGCTGTGATGATAATTATATATTTATTACATTGTTATATTATATCGTTATTTTAAATTATGCCATGCTTGTGTAAATATATTTGATGCAGGGCCATGTTGTAAACTAGACATTGTCTAAATATGTTACCCTGGTTAAATAAAAGATATTATTATTATTATTATTATTATTATTATTTAGGTTTGTGGGTACTAGTCAATCGTAGCGCCATGATAGTGCAATAAGAACCACTGGTTTCTCTGGCTCTATCCCTAGGTACCCGAATTTTCATGGTAGGAACCCCCTTCAAAAGGGATTGTTAAATACGCTGAGTGGCGGTTTGTCGGAAGTCTCGCAGAGTACCTTAGTGCAGGCTATAAGAAGGTCACTTTGTGGCACAGTTAGGAGGATGTTGATTCATCTAGGGGAAAGGGCTACACCTAGGAAAATCCTCAACAATCTTGATTCATCGTTTGGTGATATTTCTGCGCACGGCATGTAAATGAAGGAATTTGGATGCATACTTGAATCAATGCTACAGACAGTCATTGAGAACGGTTCCTTTGCATAAATCTTCAAAAAATGATTTATTGCGACAGGAATTTTGGACTTCCTTGTGTTCCGACAAGCTTAAAAGTCAAACTTGTAATACATATGATACAGTTACCAGCTACAATGAGCTGCTAAGGGAGATCCGAATAGTAGTGAAAGAACTTCGTATCTCTACTGCAAATACAGAAACGGACCTAAACAAAACAATAAGAATCTGATCAGCAAGTTGTTCTTCGGACAACATGGAGAAACAATTTGATAAGAAACTGAATAACCTAGAACAGAAACTTACATCTCAGATAGAGAGTAAGTTAGATAAGATTCTGAACAAACTTGGTTCTAGCTCGTCAGGAGAAAAACAAAATTTTGGTCAGAAGTCAGGTCAAGGTCACAAAGGTGAGGGTCAGAAAAGGGAAAAATAAGTTCCGGGATAACAGGAAGACCAAAAACAAGAATAAGGAAGGTAAGGTAACCCAAAATTATTACAGTCTCTGTTGCCGGCCGAGCAGGGACTCTCACATCTGTCAAAAGGCCAAGGTCAGGATGATAATATCCTAGATAGATTATTAGGGGTCTCCAATGAAAGTGAAATATTGGTTGAAGGTCAGGAGGTCAAGGCTTTAATAGACAGTGGTTCGATGAACGGTATAGATCGCGGATTAGATCCCGATATAACTGATCTAGTCACGGAAAACGTCTCGGCTAAATCTATAATGCTGAACTCAGGATCGATACAGTTAATCAGGTAAAAGTTGTTGATAATTTAACTTCTGACCTTCCTACGGTGAGGGAGGAAAAGTTATCTCTACCTGAGGAGCTAGGTGTACACATAGAAAAAACCAATATCACCGAGGAGCAACTGTTTTGTGTCCGGAGTATGCATTTTCCAAGAATCAGTTTGACTTGGGTAACACCAATCTAGTCAAACATAATATTGAACTTCTGGACGAACGGCCCTTCAAACAACCATACCGAAAAATACCACCTGGTATGCATGAAGAGGTTCGTCAACATATAAAGAAAATGCTTGAAGCTGGCGTGATAAGAGAATCTAGCAGTTCATTTTCCCCCAATCTCTTAGATTCTGCATCGACTATCGGATGCTAAATACACGGACCAGAAAAGACGCATAAATGCTCCCTCGCTCTGACGATACAAAGGGAATTAGCACCACCTCGTTCGCCCATGGCGAGACAATAAACAAGGGTTCGGAAACCACCAGATAGGTATGGCCAGTGGGTATTTTCTTAACAGCCGAGTAGACGAGTTCTGGTGAACATGAGATTTTTATATGATATATTTATCTTGATTTTATTCACATTATTTTAAACTATACTGGTTGCACAAGACATGGTACAGACACCCCTTGTTTAGGTAGGGGGTTCCCCAAACACACTAGATGTGTCGCGGCAACTCATATTTATTTTGTGCCTTATCTTTATTATCGTATTTATTTAAAATATTTATTACTAGAAATGGACTTCCAGAGAGGTAGTAAAGTTGTTTTGTAAATAACTATATGCCCTTGGGAACCTAGCGTGTTTGTCTGATAGATATTAATATCAGTATAAGGGTCCTCCAAACCTCCTTGTCTCCGTTAAAGTAGACAATTGTAAATCTGATTTATATAGTGACTTCGCTGAAAGTACCGATAGGGTACACATTTAAAACTATTGTTACTAGTATATACTATTGTATATACATGATATTAGAGGCACTAGATATATACAAAATGAGTACATCTAGGGTCGTGTAATGTGTAACTCCCAGCTATATACGTATTTGGTAATTTATAGGACAACATCATTCTTCATAGCAGAATACTGACCGGCACTGGCCAATGGCAATGCCAATTGTTTATTCTCATAAACAGTGGAGAGAATATGAACATTTACAAATGGATAACAATGATACATGGTAAAACAGGATGGTCATCATCAGTATTGTGAATTAATTATCTCGTTTATATCATTCTTAAATTTAGTCAATGAAGTAAATTCATTTTGAGTTACTTAATTGAATAATGTATGAAGTTGAAATGTTTTTGGTCTATCATAATAATATCTAGACATATATTTCCGTCTGCTATTGAGTATAAGTTGTTGTTCACAGTTAGATGAATAACGAAATTGGTCGCCTATTTCTCTTAAATTACATAAAGTGTATATTCTTTTTGAAAGTGGTATATTAGACCATCATTACCTGCTCTAAATTTACAGTAAGCTTTAGCTAGTTTGGGAGGGAGTTCTAGTAAATAATTCTCTAAACAGAGAGCAGTCTTGTAGATTCTATAATTGATTCCTTTAGAGAAAGTAAAAATTTCATTTCTCCTGTTGGCTTAAAAAATGTCATAAGTTTATAAAATATAGTAACTACTCTTCAGCCAATTTATACTTGAAAAATCTTGACTTTTAGATATATCTAACAAGCTACATTCTTCAAATATTTTTCACATATTTTAACCAGGACGAATTATAATATGACATAATTGTTAATAGTTTGTTGCTTAGCTTGTTCTGATTATTTTAGTAAATTTAGCCCAAAAATCCAATCATTCTGACTATTATCATTAATATCATGTGGGAACCGTCCATATACATAATATATCATAAAATTGGGTTTAGACGTTTTCACATTAAGAATATGTTTACAAAATGCTAGGTGCACTAGCTCAATAAGTGTATACATGTAGTTACAAAGACTCCAAACTTCACATCCATATAAAGCTTTGACAGCTTTATCAAATATCTATAGTCAAATTATGATCTCTACATTTAGTAATAGCACCATACATGGCTTTAACACCTTTTATATAGTTGTTTGATATTGAATTTTGCTAATCCAGTCTGAAAAAAATAAACACCAAAATATTTAAATTCTTTGGTTATTTTTATTAGGATATTTTCACTGTATGTAAAATTAAAATCATCAGACTTCTTTTCCTTCAAAAATCATTATATTGGTTTTTACTGTGATTTTACTGGTATTTACTTTCAGATGCCAAAGGTGAGAATATTTCAAAAATGTAATTTTTAGCTGCATTTACAAATCAACAGCAGTTTCTGATAGTAATATAGTGTCATCCACGTACAGCATTACATACAATTCCAAGTATATATTTAGTTCTTGTTCTTATTTTTCACTTATATAAGACACACCTTTACAATCATGCGACTTAATAAAATCTTCCAAATCGTTAAGAAAAGGTGATAATAAAAACGGAGATAGATTATCGCCTTGTCGGACCCGGAAGTACACAAAAATACATTTGAGAATACATAACTCTTTACTTACTTTGGTCTTGATACCATTGTACATATTTTTGATAATCCGAAAACATTGGCCATCTATATTATTGATCAAAAGTTTATTCCAAAGACTAATTCGCCATACACTATCAAACGCCTTTTCAAAATCTATAAAGGCGCAAAATTATTGTTTTTTAAAATGTTTAGATAATTCAATTACAGTATAGAGTGAGAAAATATGGTCAATTGTGGAATGGTTTTCTTCGAAACCACGCCTGCTTTTCGAGAATGAGTTAAACATTCAGCATATTTATTGAAACGTTCTTTTATTATACATGTAGCTATAAACAATTTACCCATGCAACTTATCAAAGTAATAGGTCGATAAATATGGGGATTGTACAATCTACCATTATTCGTAAAAAGGGGAAAACATTTCCCATGAGATTCGGGCACATGACCATCATTCAATATATAATTAAATAATTCCACATATAACGGCATCATTAAGTCAATTGTTGATTTGATATACACGTTACATAGCATATCGTCACCAACAGTCTTATTATTTTTAAGCATTTTGACACAATTCATAATTTCTTTAGGTATTATTGGTTAATCAATAAAACTTAACCTCAAGTGTAAATATCTTAGTGAGCTTTTCAAAATCAGCTTTACAAGTTTATTTTTGTTTGTTTGTTTTTTTTGTTTTTGTTTTTTGTTTTTTGTTTTTTTGAGCAACCATTATTAATTATTTTCCATTTATTTTTTTTTTGATTTTTTTTATCTGAATGATCGGAGTTTATTTTTGATATATACCTTATGCGTATTGACACATCGATGGCGTGTCTTTTTATATGACTTTTCTTTTACGTACATTTCCTGTCTGAGGTAATCCTTACCAAATATTTTATACAATCGCTTTGTTTTTCTATAGTTTTGTTTAGCAGATTGACATTCTCAAGTAAACCAAGGTTTTTTTAAATTTAAATGCATGTTTATTTACAGAATTTGGGTTAGTGTTTATAGTTCCGAATGCATGTTTGGCACCATTTACAAAAAAACAAAAACAAAAAGCAAAACAAAATTGCATATATCATCGCTGATAGTGCCGATGAAATCATTATTATTAAGTGATCGCCCCCGTTATTTGTAACACACAATAGTCGGCCTATATGTACCGGAGAATGTACAGTTGAGTGTAAGCTAACCTTTACACCCTAGTGCACTCCTAGTGCACTACGTTTAAACTAGTAGTGCACTACATTTAAGCTACAGGTAAACTAGTAGTGCACTACGTCCAGTCAGGTGTGACCACAAATCCCCCTATACAGGTAATGGACAGTGCCACTAGACACCTGTGTTAGATACCTGTCTAGTTGTTACATATACAGCCCTGTGTAAATTGACTACCTTATTTATGTCATCCCTGACTTTACCAGGTATATTTAAATGTTGATAGAATTTTATGTAAAATTAACTGAAAATAAAATTGGTTGCTGTTTTTATATGATATATTGCACAAGAGGAATTAAAACTCTATCAATTGGATTTGTAGTGGGTTTTTTTATCATTATCTTTTTTGAAAAGATTTCATTATAGTGTAAAATTAAGGTTTATTTTCCTGATTTAAAAATTTTGATGCTTTTTATTTATCTTTTTAGATGTAGAACTTTAATATACATTTTATATTAATGATTAATTCTACCTTAGGCCTTGATGACTGTTTGTAGATTTTTTTCTCAGGTACACTGTATATGTACATATATTTTAATATTTATTATTTTATCAGACAAAAATATTTTTAAATTCAATGTATTGTTACTTCACTAACATCTGTTAATTCAAATGAAATCATTTCATAGTACATAATCAAGAATCTTAAGTTTTGAATATATTCTCATTTATGTACTGTAAGAGACATATACTATCTACACAACAAGTTATGAACATGTACCTGTATGTATAATTGGTACTCTCAGGACATGCTTGCTGTCATTGCCACCTGGGCCCCAGGGCCCAAACCCCACCTCACCACCACCTTATGGACCTCCATGACACCATGTATTAGATGAGGATCAGTCTTAAGGTGTGCCTGGTTTAACACATGGCTATAGTTTTGTCAAGTCCCCAATTACCCCCCAGGGGTCCATTTATAGCATGCTGTGCCAGGCTCCTCTGCTTTACCTACCTGTAATTAGCATCTAACACTACCCATATAATATCTACCGGTGGATGTTTTTAAAAAAATATAAAGGTTTTTTTTTTTTTTTTTGTGAATCATCTCAAAAAATAATTAATTTTTATATACATTTTTCTTCACAATAAAGATATTCAATAAATATAGTTTATTAGCTGATTTTCTTTAATTACAAGAAGAGGTAAAATCCCCATCAGTTATACATTTTAAGGTAAAGAACAATTAATAATTTTCTTAATGCAATAGGGAAACACTTAAATGCTGATCAAAATGTATCCCAAAATTTTGTTTTTAAACAACATTGCAAAAAAAAAAAAAAAAAAATGTTTGCATGAACTGTAAAAAAAACCTTAAGGTCCACATGATCCACATGTGTTATAATATATTTGTAAGCAGGTAACTTTATAGAAGAAAATTATGAAATTACAAATACAAGTGTTATATTATTCAAGTGTTGTATGACAAGCACAGCTACAGATACATGAACATGTATGTGTGTATATAAACCTAAAACTGTTGCCCTCCCCCTCCCCAAGTTTGCCAGTATTTTATAACAAAAATGACATTAATTGTTCCCTCAGACCATTATCTCATTCTGTGTTACCTGTAACTGATACATGTACCTGGAATCAGATCCAATATGTAAGATCTTCAAAGCATTAGATACAATGTACCTGCACACGGGTATATGTACAGAAATTTCAACTTTTTCAGTAAAGGAAGATGGAAGGTGTATTACAAGTAACATATACATGTACCTTTGATAAACTTAAAATTTTGAAATGTAGAACTGTTATTATCACTTAATTACCAGTAGATTCAAAGAATCTTTTTCTTTACATGTTAAATCAATGTTTAATCAATTTCTTTATGTGTTCAGGTTTCTGACTTTAAGCATTGGATGTATACACATACAATGTACAACATATATTATGGGCTGAATAAGGTTTTAATAAGCATAATTTCACATCAAAAATGAAATGATGAATATGCTGCTTAATTTAATTTGAAATTAAAACTATAATAAAAATTAAATGTATCAAATTAAAAATTTTCAAGTAACAATAATTTTTTTCAAATGTTTTATTATATATTTCATGTGATGAAAACAAAATTACTGGAATTATACATGTGAAATATATAACTTATTAATCATTTCAAAATATAAAGAACCAAAAGATAAATGAAACTTGGCTTGAACAGAGACTCTGGCTTGAACAATTTAACTTAGTTAAAGGATTTATAAAGTAAATTTGTCTTAACTTAGTTACAGTGTATAAATAACAAGAATAGAAAGGTTGAAATATAACATCAAACTAAACTTCCAGATGTTCGATGTTACTGCTAGATAGCCTTATATATACAGTACAGGTAAAAATCACAGGTAGCCTTGGGTACTTCCCATTACATGTATGGGGGTTTTGCTGTTCATCGCCTCTTAGGGTGTAGTGCACTACTAGTTTACCTGTAGTTTAAATGTAGTGCACTACTAGTGCACTAGGTGTAAAGGTTAGCTTACACTCAATTGTACATGAGATAGTAAGGGAGAAAACTCATTAAAAGCAAATTCATCCACATTACTAAGTGTATCAATATTACCTATACAGAAATTAATGATACTTATATCTTTGCATGTCTTATTACCTATACAATTATCATCTCCCATGCGGCCACTGAGTATAAATATATTAGTGTTTACACAGCTCAATTAACCGCTAACCATAATCACTACATACAATATCATTTGATGACCTTGTTTAAGGTACATTGATATCAATTACATTATGGACATCGGAAAATTGACCATAGTCAACACATTCGGCTTCAAAGAAATCGGGAAGATCCGCTGTTCTACTATTAAAATCCCAAAGCAAGCAAGCATACTTGTTAGTATACGTTTGGAAAGATAATACAACATTTTCAACGTCATCAAAAGGGTCAGATGAGGAATTCTTGGATCTACTGGGCGTGATATACATGATTCCAAATAGCATATGTCCTTTATATTTAAAAAAAAAAAAAAACGTCACCCTTCATTTTAAGCCATTAAACCAACAAGACCATTTATATAAATACTCAGAATTTTAAATTGTTTGCTATCATTACATTCAATGTGGATTTCCTCCGCGGTATCCTATGTATTTTTTTACCTATGTTTTATTAGAGTCGACTTCGTCGTGATCACCGCCATGTTTGTGACGTTTAGCAGATGGCGTTACTTTGATGAGTAGACACTGGTGTTTCGTACTGGTTAAAGTATGGCGTTGGGTGCGACTTGGGAGTTGCAAATGACGTTAGTTGAGTCTGTTTGTTAGTCAGGTAAGATGACGTTGTTCCAATGGAGGTGGACTGTGTCCTAGTGACGTCACTATATTTTCGATTATGTCTGGCGTCATTGGCAGTTGTGCCAGCGTCGAGGAATAAACACAGTTTACCGTCGACAATGAGGCGAACTACCCGTTTCCCTTGATGACGGAACTCTTTCATCTTGGGGTAGAGCGCACGCCGTTTTTCCTCGATCTCTGTGGGAAATTGTTCATATATATAGTATTGGGTGTCTTTTAGACGACGCGCATTTTGGGTTATATTAGCCCTCTCATTATGGTAAAGAAAACTTGCGACAATCGGACCAGACTTGCCGCGCACATATCTACCAAAGAGATGAGTGTTGCCTATCTCAAGCTGGTTAATATCTTATTGTTCATGTAGTAAACGGTGAAGTTTAGCTTCAGTGTTGAGCTCTTCAAAAAGTCCGCTAAACACAATGCTATCCTTCATGGACTTCCACCTGAGCTCTGTCACGTTCTTGGTTAGTTCATCTTTGTCTGCCTTAAGCTCAGTGATGGACTTTTCAAGATAAGTGACCCTGTCATTATTCACAGGGTTGTTTGTGATTTTTTTTCTTCAATTTTTGGACTCCTTGTTTATTTTTTTCAGTTACAGTTTAAACTTGGTCATACATAGAACCGATTGCTTGACTTGACTCCCACTCAACATGTTTGGTCTTAAAACACTTTTATTTCAGATTCCAATAGATTGACTTTCACCGCTAACGAATCCTGTGGTTTTTTTTACCAGGTCTAACTTACTGACAATTGGTCCCAGGTGATGAAGTCTTACATCAAGTTTTTCTATAAGAGAGATAAGGTGGCTGAGTTGTCTATTCTCACCTCAAATATCACTTCTCTAGTCTGATGAAGTATTTCCGATAGTACTATTTTTATCACCCATGTTTACACTTTAGGCTTGTTATATCTTACTTACATGTTTAGTATGAATAATGTCTTCTCAAAATCACGTCGTATCATGCTGCGTAGACTGAAAACCTCAACTTCATTGCCGGAGTCGATATATCCGTGTCCACCCTGTCCAACCGGAAGTTCGATGACCTAGAGTCTGTTATAAAATACCTGACGCCCCAAACCCATTGTTCGGGGACGTATGTACATATCATATGTAACAGGGGCGAGACAGGCCCAGTTTGTATTGTTCAAACCGTAACTAACTCACTACCTGTATTTTTATATCGTCCGTCAACCCATGCCAGGTTCGTTAAAAGATACAAGACAAAAGATACAAGAAGTCGTGTATGTTAAACAAAAAAACATTAGCTATGTAGAGCTATTTCTACGACTAAACATATGTTAAATGCAGAAAAAATAAACAAAACACAGTAATATCACAGTATGCAAGTTATATAAAATGACTAGGGTAAACGAAAAACAACAAGCGACAATGAACGATACATACTAACGTACATGCATTCCATTTTTCTTTAATGTAAGCGTGCAGAGTTTGCAAGTTTTATAGCCTGATTAATTTTCCCTAGATCCCAGTCTCAGTGGTGGTCATATCAACTCTAGCCACATCAACTGAGCTTTCGATTTGATTGACCAGTTTCGTCGTTAGGCCCTTGGGCCTGCACAGAAAAGCTCTAAACACTAAACATGCATACGTACAAACAAACATACACACGTCCGTGCGTGCGTGCGTGCGTGCGTGCGTCTGTCCGTCCGTCCGTGCGTACGTGCGTGCATACATACACACAATAAAGCACTAAGAAAACATTAATAAAAGTGATTTTGCAAGGACGCCTAACATTATAAAACAGAAAGTCAGTATGACAATGTAAAAATAAAGGAACTAAAACATATACTTGACACAGTTTGGATTTACTTAAAAGGGTTGGTGAAGGAGACTCGACTTCAAATAACAGTTTGAAATATTTATTTACAATAACAAGTGCACTTCACCATAACATAATGGGTTCAACGTCTACAACATACAGAACACCCTACCCAGTGGCGGATTTAGAGGGGCGGGGGCTTTCAAAACTTGAAAAAGGCATATAAACATATGCATCGATATTTTAAATTCATTAAGAACAGACGAATTATCTCCAACTAAGTCCTCCACATGTATAAAACATTTTTAATTTATGAGATACACCAAGATTATTAAATATTGGTTAAAAAGTCGTGCATAACCAAAATGAGCTGGTTAAGTATATACAATCAAGCGGAAACTTGTCGTACCATAAATTTGGTTAAACTAGTGAAGAACATATTATGTACCCATGGTTTTGGATAAGTTTGGCTTGAACAAGGAGTTGGAGATATTGTATTTTATCATGATTCCAATCAAGGGTACGAGACATATTTAAACATGACTGGCATAGAGAGCTTGTAGACTCGGCACGAGCCGCATTATACAATTTTCTCAAATTATTATGGTTATAAGAGATATCTTGATCTTGTCAATAAAAAAAAAATTGAAAAAAAATAAAAATAACAACACAATACAATAACAATTTCAATACCTCCTGCGTTGTTGTAATTTTTGTACTCAAATTGAAAACGAAGATCATTTTATTATGGAATGTCCCTTATACTCAGAAATAAGGTCATTTTTTCATTGTATAGAAAATGTTATGTTAGACCTAATATATTTAGATTGATAGATCTTATGCCATCAGAGAACTGTACAATTATTCAAACCTGGCTATGTATATTTACAAAAACTTACATAGCCTTATAGTTGCTAATGCCATAGCTTATTCAGCATGTTAATAAGTTTGGAAGCTTTACACATTTCAATATATATGATTTGATAAAAGCAAGCAATTGTACATTTAAATATCGTACATATACTCGTTATGTATATTTTGTGTTTGTACTATACTACATGTACATTGTGTAGTGATAATTTTATCACATCTAGGCTTTACAATCTCACTTTATGATAAAACATAACAAACAGCACATAACAAAAAGAAAAGCATACCATCCGTATGCAGCATGACTTTAGAATAAGAATACTTTAACACATATCAAAATTCCAAACTTGATTGTTAAAACCATTTTCATTATGGGCAGTATAAAGTACTAGTACATTTCATGATTTAGATTATTGTGACTTTTATGGTCCACATTTTTTTCTACAAGAAACAGTTTCGTAACATATTTTTCTAAATATAAATGTATGTACAGGTGATTTTGCTGCATGGTTAAACAATTGTAACTATTTTTGCGTCCATTTATTGATATTAATTGCTATGCCATGCACCAACAGCAGCAAAGACTGTATCATCAAATAATGTTACAATTTGAATCTTAAATAACTTAGCATTGTATGTGTCGACTTATATTTGTATAAAAGTCTATAAAATGCTGTGACCAATACATATTTCACTCTTACTGACTGGACCGACTGGTACCCCATAGGAGGTTCATTAGATGGATAAAGCATTGTCTGGGAAAGAAAAAGTCATGCCAGCTTGTGCAGTGTCTGATATACGATCACATTTCACTTTTGAGGAACACACAGGGTTCAAATATCCACATTTCTAACATATGTATTCAAACGTCAACAGTGGATGTAGATGAATTCACTCCGACTGCAATTCCCCATAGCACTCCTAAGCTGGCTAGTGATGGAAGGTGGAAGGGCAGCCATTCTTTTATGTAAGAACCTGCCTGGCTTGTCAGATGGTGTTGTACTGCAGTCTCTGTATGGCAACTTCTTCCATCAATTCCGTCACATAATCTATTCAACTAGAAAATACAAAACTGATATATGTATGTATATCAACTATCTTAACTTATAAATTCTGTTGTTTTGAAAGATTTATCGTATGTATTAACTTGAAGAATTGATTGTTTTGCTTAATATTCATAAATTCATTTATCAAATTCCTGTTTTGGTTTCAGTGCGTTCATACATAATACATATAGTGGATAAAAGTAACCTCGGGACACTGATAATTCGATTAGTATGCTAGTTTATCATTTTAAACGTTACGCCGTCTAACCAGTGGTCCTACCTCCAGAGTTGTCTCTTTTGAACAACATCACTCCTTTCTCTCTTCCTGTTTGATGTTTCCATCAATTTCCAATTAATCATGATAGAGGGGTTAAAAGCAATGGTCAGCATCAAGAAAAGATTTCCAACTTAATTCTGACAAACGTCAATCAGGTAATTACTGAGATTGAATGTTTTCGATCAGGTAATCCAGGTACTGCCCACCTTTACTCCCAGCGTGTATCAAATGCTCAGATGATTATCAGTAATGATGGGACAGCCTGCCATGTGATGAATAATTTTTAGAATGAAGAATCATAATCTGACCAGAATATGAGGGAAACTCAGCCTGCTCCTAGAGTACAGAGTCAACTAAGCCTCATGTGTCAACAATATATATACCTTAATGATAATACAAGCGAATACTCAAGTACAGAAACTCGTCCTCGTCTATATCCTAGAGCAGATAGGGCACACTAACAGCAGTCGGAGTCCGCAGGTTCCACATGCCCCACTGCTACTACACATCACCGGCATGGGTAGCTGCTACGTTTACGACATATCACCCGTCTTTGCAGCCTCATCACCTCCCTCCCCATCCATATCCCTATCAGCTTCCTATGCAAAACCCTATCCGGATGGGGCAGCTAAAGCAGCCTTTATACGCAACTACATGAGATATGAATCAACACCCCTCCAATCCAGCGACATTCATTAATCATTAGCAAGCCCCAGTAATGGCACTCCACCAGTCCGGAGAGTGAGTTACTAATCTCCTCAACGCAGAGGCTTATTTAGCTTAGATGCCCCTCTTCAGAACTCCTTTTTTATGGAGAGTCCAAATATCTCACCACCCAAGATTTCGGACGTAATGTGACCAGACGAAACCTAAACCGCTCTCCTCTTCAAAGTAATAATTTAGAACTATAGAAATACTCGTACAGCTGCAATTACGATAAAGGAATTCTTCGACCAAGAAAGTCCCAGTTATTATACTTCTGCAAGAACACTGGTTGTATCATACACATCTATCTATGTTTACAGAACTTTGCGGAGGAGCACGCCCAATTTATAGCAGCAGGTGGTAAAACCTTTGTACATTCAAATGACAGAGATACCACAGCGATTGACTACTTTCTATAGCAATCCGACACTACTCCAATTCAAGATATTTGAGTTAACCAATACTTCATATCATTACCCTGTCATAATAAATGTGAATTAGGATACATGTGTAGCATGTGTCATAACTAATCAGTAGCACCCTTAACGTCCAAGAAGAATGTCTATAAGGACTACTACAAAACCCATGCATCGGAAGGTAAGGTACACAACCTCTATGGATGCAAGTTTAATATCTTAAAGACAGTACATGATTTAAATGAAGTATAATCAAAGCTTCCGACGCTTCTACTTTTAACAAGCCACGCTCTAGACGTAGAACACCCTAAGAGTCCGTAACAAGATTATTGCCTCCTCAATACGTTCCACGCATAAAGTTCATTGGAAATGGAAATCAAGAGGTAGGCTAGGTCTTCCAACCAACCCCCTGCTCATTGCCAGGAAGCTCACGAAGCAAGAGTTAAGAAAACAGATTCAGATGGCTAATGCACAGAAGCTCCATGACTAATCGAAAATTATGGAAGCAAAGCTAAATGATTCCAGTCGGCTATACAAACTCATTGATAAACAACGAAGGAAACTTGGTGGATGTATATCTGAACTCAAGGTGGGCGGCAGGACGTATAACGGCCAGGAAGTTATACGAGGTTGGAATAAACATTGTAGTATGCTAGCTCATTCAGCTTAAAATGCCTATTATGACCAGAAATACGCAGATGTTGTACTCGAAGATTTCCAGAGAAGAAGTAGGTAAGGTCATCCTGACCTTTAATAATAACAAAACAGAAGATTTGTATGGGCTATCTTCTGAACACCAACAACATGCTAGTGATAATACATATAGTAACATCAACTCCATAATGAGTACTGGATGTGTCCCTCTTTCATTGAAGATAGGTACTGTAGTCCCTGTAGGGACCACAGAACCAAATCAAAAATAGATTGTGGGTTTTCCCCGTTTGGGCAGAAGATTTAATAGGAAGGTGAATGCATCGGGGCCTACTGATTGGATATTTAGGTGAGATAAGTTTCCAAAGTTTTATGTGTGGGCTGGGCAATACATACAGAAATATACAGAAAAAAAGTTATTTTTTTCCTAGCCTGTTTTTGTCAGGGGGAGTTAATTAAGTGTGTATTTTGTTGTAAATTTAGATGAATTTTTGGTGCTGAATTCAATACAAGATGGTGGCCCCCATATTAAAAAAAGTTCAAATTGGTAGAATTTTTATTCATTCTATTTACAAGTTTCCGAGATGACATTCTTCAAAATTATGGCTAGTGGACCAGTGTTGAAAACTCCATTTAAGCAGTACAGTGGTAAACGTTAACATTACCGTCTATGGGAAATCATCTGGTTCCGTGGTTCCTGTATTAGAACAAACCTTCATTAACTACTCATTGCAGAGATTCAAAATCCTTTTCATCGTGGATGTACATGTAGGAAACAAGCTGTCGCTATTGACGGCCGCCACTTTACTACAAAAAGCGCTTAAAGATGCCAAAAACTGCAAGAGAGATGTATATGCAGCTTATGTAAATGTCATATCAGCCTTTGATGTGGTATATCACAACAGTCTTCTCAGTAAGAGTGGGAGGAAAGCCATGTGAAGTGGTACAGGACTTGGATTCTAGGATGACGAGCTGTGTAAAAATGGAAAGGTCACATATCGGATTGTTTCCAGGTATTGCAAGGTGAAAGATAGGTAGGGTTGCTAAGTATTGAGCTATATGAAATTCTACGTTAATTATCTTCTTGGTCGTCTACCAAATACTGGACTAGGCTTGAGGATTGGTAACACTGACTGCAGTGTTCCTATTTGTGCTGACGTCGTTACTATACTAGTTGACGAACCAGTTGGTTCTTTACATATACTATTATATATGGCGGTCTATGAAAGCTCCAAGGAAAGGTATACGCTACAACCAACAAAGAGTTCCGTGTTGATAGCTACATCATCCAGTCGTACGAAATCGGTCCAAATAATATCAGTATATATACTGCGGGACGTTAATTCTTCAACGGCGACCACTGTTGAAACTTGCTCCTAGACAGTTTCTTCTTAAGGATAAGTCCTCCTACCTCTTAGAAAACTAGGAAATCCAACATCATCGTAGCAATGGTTTGGTTTGTTTGGTTTGTTTTTGTTTAACGTCCTATTAACAGCCAGGGTCATTTAAGGAAGTGCCAGGTTTTGGAGGTGGAGGAAAGCCGGAGTACCCGGAGAAAAACCACAGGCCTACGGTCAGTACCTGGCAACTGCCCTACGTAGGTTTCGAACTCGCAACCCAGTGGTGGAGGGCTAGTGTTAAAGTGTCGGGACACCTTAACCACTCAGCCACCGCGGCCCCTTCGTAGCAATGGAAGTATGGGGTTAAGAAAACCATTCACTCTCACTGGAAGCATTCCGTAATTGAGAATACAAATAAATATCGGAGCCTACGGCAATTCGAGAGACGTCACTAGGCTTAAAACGCGCCTATTATTAGCGACAAGTACCTATGTTCTCTAGGCAAATCGAAGCGCGTTTAATCAGAACAAAGTGCAAGCGACCTGTCTAGTTTGTGGAAAGGGTGATAAAATTAAGGAGAATTTCTGTTAGGATTCGTTAAATGGTGAGCCTATCAATTCAATTGTTAATGGTACAGATTACAAGCCTTATGCAATGGATATAACTCAGATCATCATAGACAGCAGCTGTCTGAGGGATGAAAACTTTGATAATGGGACACGGGACCTTGTGAACTTTCATGCTTGGGATCCTCTCCTCTATAGGACATGTTGCTAGCCCCACTGACATGCAAGCTGTGATCTGTTCTGTAGGAAAAAACTGTTTTGGGGACTCCACGCCTACAATTTTGAATGGAATGATTCACATTATCAAATGCTTTTTTGACGGTCTAATATGTAAATCATCAGGAAGCGTACCTTCAGATATGGACATTTTATTTAGAAATGTGATGGGAATATTGACTACTTGTCAATTGTCCTTTAGAAACTTAGTTGGGATATGATCCCGCCCTGTACTAACATTGGTATTACATAATTACATGAAGACAGATTTTTCTTTTACATGTCATAGGTGAAATTTGACAAAGTTATTATTTCAAAGTTTATAACAAGAGGTCAGTGACCACGCGGCTCTCTGTAGGTACCTATTACTGAACTTGAAGACAGGTTATCTGATATACTGAAATGAATAGATATATAAATATGCAAAAAGGATATATAGATATATCGAAATGACGACACTTCGTCTTTCTGTATAATATATACAAATGTCATACAATTTGTATTTTGTTCAAATACTGATGCGGAATAAGCACTCCTATAGTTAGATTTTAAAAATATTTCTGATGATAATAATTATTTTGTTTCTTTAATAAATTGTCATCTTGTATAAGATGGCCTTTTCAACTCAATCATTGGCTTTAGTTTTATGTGGAGCATGCATATATACAAATATATGAGGTAGCAGATATTAAAATATCGAAAGTCACAGGTACAAAAATAATACCTTTTCTGTTATGTTATCCACATAGCCAAATACCATTTCTAATCACATGAGAATATTAAACTTTAAACTTGCCATAAAAATCCCAAAAGTAGACAAAGCCCATAAAACATTATTGGTCGTGTTCAATCGTAGTTATAACGTATATGGTTACCTAACAGCCGGGTCGATAAATGTGAAGTATTTACAGGAAATTGATCGGCCCTTATCCCGACTATTCCTCGGCTACAGTGTACTTATACCACATGACTGATAAGCGGATACAATGGCCGATATATTGATATAGCTCATCGAAACTCACACACCTTGGGAAAGAGTGTTGTTGGAGTCAGACACCATTAACTACACCAATGATCCAGTGTGCTGCCCCTTTACATCTGTCCCGTTAAGGTAGGTATCCTTTGTCTTCAGTAGGACGGGGTAGATGTACAATTGTGGTGATATCGATACTGTTTATAAGTAGACAATTACACATTTTTGATAATATCGATATTATTTAACAGTAAATAATTACATATAAATAAATACTTTGACATTTGTGGTAATCTCGATACTGTTATAAGTAAAATAATAATTGTTCATAGGTAAAATAATTACACATTTATGGTATCTCGATATTATTTATCAGTAAAATAATTACACATTTGTGTAATCGTGACCTGAAGTTGGTTCCGAGTTCCGAGCTCCGTTTAAGTAAAACGGAACTCGGAACAGTTCCGAGTTCCGTTTAAGATAAACGGAACTCGGAACCAGTTCCAAGTTCCGTTTAAGAAAAACTGAAATATTATGTATTAGCTTTATTGGTTTTGGTCCTAGTTCCGAGTTCCGTTTAAGAAAAACTGAAATACTATGTATTGGCTTTATTGGTTTTGGTCCAGTTCCGTGTTCCGTTTAAGAAAAACTGAAATACTATGTATTAGCTTGATTGGTTTTGGTCCCAGTTCCGAGTTCCGTTTAAGATAAACGGAACTCGGAACCAGTTCCGAGTTCCGTTTAAGAAAAACTGAAATACTCTGTATTAGCTTTATTGGTTTTGGTCCCAGTTCCGAGTTCCGTTTAAGAAAAACGGAACTGCAATGTATTAGCTTTACGAGTTTTGGTCCCAGTTCCGAGTTCCGTTTAAGAAAAACTGGAATACTATGTATTAGCTTTATTGGTTTTGGTCCCAGTTCAGAGTTCCGTTTAAGAAAAACTGAAATACTATGTATTAGCTTTATTGGTTTTGGTCCCAGTTCCGAGATCCGTTTAAGGTAATGTAAGTATGTAGAAGATTTACGGGTTTTGGTCCCAGTTCCGAGTTCCGTTTAACAAGTTCCGAGTTCCGTTTAAGTAAAACGGAACTCGGAACCGGTTCCGAGTTCCGTTTAACCAGTTCCGAGTAACGTTTAAGAAAAACGGAACAACTATGTATAAGCTTTACGGGTTTTGGTCCCAGTTCCGAGTTTCGTTTAAGATAAGCGTATATGGGTTATATTTTTGTATTTGACTATGCTGAAAATCTTGAAAAACAAAATAAATACAATTTTTTTTTTTTTTTTAAATAGAGACGATTTGTTAACAAGAATACAAGTTATCGCACGGAAACAAACGTATGAATAAATTTAATATTTTCAGTAGCAGATCATGTGAGCGCTGACCTACAAAACTCAAATGCAATCCCAAGCATCCCCTCCTCGCGGGAACAAAGCAATATGTCTCTCCGAAACTTACGGGGGCGACATAATTAATGGTTATCATTTATTCGATTTATTTATATGAATAATTCAATTACTGATATCATTAATTCAAGGAATAGAGTGATATCAATACGAATTGTTGATGTAATTTATTCATTAAATGATATCATAAATTAGAATTCATGATATCGTTAAATCATTTAATAATACCATATATTCGAATTAGTGATATCACAAATTGTAGATTTAATCTAATCAATTAGTCTAATCATTGACAGCGAATAACAAGGAAGGCCTTTGGCAACAGCTCCTTAGAAGTTTCCTGCTACCCTGCGTATTTCTATGTTTCCAGGTGCCTATGAAAGAACTGTTCAATATTATTCAATGAAATTTTATTTTTTTTATTTGTGTTGAATAAAACTTCAGTAATACCAATTAAAGATTTTTTCCCAGTCGTCATATAGACATTTCACCTCAACAGTAGAAGCCATATTGAAAACAAAATGGTGTATGAAATATACTTTGCAGTTATTGCTTTGTTTGTGTACTTTAACTTCACACATATAGATACATTAACTACAAATAAAAACTCATATCTCCCTCCATGGACCCACATTTCGCGATATCTAGAAAGCTGCTTTAACAAACTACTTGTAATTTACGAAAGGGTAAAAAAAAGAAATGTACCATGAACGAAAACTGCGTTGTAACATTCTCTCTCGGAGGTTACAACACAACAATTTCTCGTAATTTTACAACACCAGTCGTGTTGTTATCCTTAAACGGAACTCGGAACTGGTTCCTAGTTTCGTTTTTCTTCAACGGAACTGAAAACTAGGATCAAGTCCCTTAAAATTCATACGTGAATGATAAATGACTTTGCATCCATTTGACACATGCAGTTTTTCTTCTTCAGATTCGGGTCTCATATTGAGATAAAGTACATAGAATATTTTCTTAAACGGAACTCGGAACTGGTTTCTAGTTCCGTTTATCTTAAACGGAACTCGGAGCTGGGACCAAAACCAATAAAGCTAATACATAGTATTCCAGTTTTTCTTAAACGGAACTCGGAACTGGACCAAAACCAATCAAGCTAATACATAGTATTTCAGTTTTTCTTAAACGGAACTCTGACCTGGACCAAAACCAATAAAGCTAATACATAGTATTTCAGTTTTTCTTAAACGGAACTCGGAACTAGGACCAAAACCAATAAAGCTAATACATAATATTTCAGTTTTTCTTAAACGGAACTCGGAACTCGGAACTCGGAACCAACTTCAGGCTCCCAATCTCGATACAGTTTATCAATAAAATAATTACAGGTTTGTGTAATTTCGATACTGTTTATTAGTAAAATAACTACACATTTGTGTAATCTCGATACTGTTTATCAGTAAATTATTTACACAATTGTGTAATCTCGATACTGTTTATCAGTAAAATAATTACACATTTGTGTTATCTCGTAACTGTTCAAATTCATTCATCAGCTGATTATAGCTTATATGTTCAGGAAACTACTGATATTTGATGGTATAATACATTACCGCTTTGTATCTAGCACTCAGACCGTGTAGACCTAATGGTATAATACACCACTGTTTCCTACCTAGTACTCAGGCCGTGTAGATCTGTTATCTCGACCAGGAAGGGACTGGCCTAAGTCGACCTATCGATAACAAACGTGGTTAGGAATACTGTCGGGTTTCAGGTTGAAGTCCGATATTGGTTTTAAGATTTTTATTGTCAATATTGCCGATTCGTTATATAAAGATAGGTTAATTGGTGAGATAAATCCCATTTCAAGGCATTGCGCTTATTTCGTCATGATACAAGGCAAACACTGTAAAGTAAAGTAGGCCTATATCATGGCACATAAAGAAGCTATGAAGAAAAATGTAAACTATGGAGAAAAACATATCAATTCAATTCAATATTATTAATCAGTTCGATATGTCAGTGTTTACATATTTTCTTATCATGGAAAAGTAAAGTTGAACAGTTATTCTTTATTCCAAATAACGAGTAACTGTGTTACTTTACTTTGCTTTACATCCTTTGAACTGTTGGCGAAACCTTTGACCTCTTTTTGGATTGTGGTCATATATCGCCAAATAACACACTGATTAAGCTGGTCAGAGCTCGATTCTCCGACCAGATATGAAATTATTTGATTACTTAGTTTGATCAGTTTAACCCACATTATCGCTAACATTACGTAATGTATTTTTCATCTTTTTTTTTAACAAATGCTAAACAATTTATGTAAAATTATACTAATCACACTCGCTGGAAGCGCCTTGTGGCAGTTGAGTGTGCTATCACTGTGCTACCCGACCAACGATATTACGTTATGATTACTTTATCAATAGTATATATATAACATACCCGGGATAATGCATGTAAGTCAATTTACATGATGATGCTGTGTCTGACTATAGGCTCAAAATGTCTTAAACATGTATTTACAGCTAAAGATGATTAGCGAAACATAATTCCACATGCAACACGGCATAAACAATGTATGACAATAATAGTATACAGTTGACGGCTTAGCCAATTTCTATCAATTACATTTTCTCAGAAATTAAGTTCAGTTGTTATTGTTTATCAGTAATAGTTGAATGTTTTATAGTTTGAAGGGTTTAGACAAACAAATATCTTTGGCAAAGCTGACATCAGAGAACACCTACATAATTATTAAGCCGTTTAGTCTAAACTAAAATTGATCAAAGTACGGATAAAAATACGACACAACTATAGACTGACATCAACACCCTTGAGCAGCACTAAGAAAACAAGTGCAGGTGTGCAGGAGGTTAAACCTCCTCCGCTTCATCGAGGCACAAGTCGCATAAATAAAGCAAAGTAAAAGACATGTCCCATTCTCAAAATGATGATTAGGTTGGTGACAAAGTAACCACTAACGAAACTCATGAAATACGTCCGACTTTATATCGCAAAACTAAATAAAATATATCAAAATTAGATCTTGATGTCGACCATATCATTTCTTTCTTAAGAATTATGTTGATAATATTTTGTAGCCAGTAATCGACATATTTCATGGAAATTGACAATGAAATATATAAACAAATGAGACGTTTTAACACCGTAAATATTAGAGAGCAGGCTGCGGAGGGAATACAGGTGCGAGAGGATAATACGAAGGGGGGGGGGGGGGGGGGGGGGGGGGGGGGGGGGGGGGGAGAGAGAGAGAAAAGAGAGGACAAGCAGGGGTGAGAAGAGATAGAACAATGGTCATGGGAGATGGAGAGAGTTGAAGGAGTTGGGATAGCAGATATGAAACCATCTGGAAGAACTGATCAACTGTGTACAAATATAAACACAATACGAAGTAATAAACTGTTGTTAATCATATGGTGTTGTTGTGATACAAGATTTCAATGCTGAAAGCTACTTAGTACGTAATGAGTCAATTATAATTCGCACACTGTTCTCAGAGAAACTGATTAATTGCAGGATCAACTTCCATGTCCAATTAAATTACCAGAGTCGTTACACTTATATGAATGACTGTAATTCTTATTACGTAAGAATTTGACTACACTGTTCGAACTTTCCACACTCATCATGGGCGTAGTAATCAATTACACTATAAAGTCGAATATATAGATATATCTGTAGTATATATCCATAGTCATCTATCTTCACTTGATGCGTGATAGCCCGTCGGCGTTAGCATTGTTCGAACCTTTCTTATAATGAATTTCCAAGCAATAGGTATGTAGCAGCCCATCGCATCAATCTCTAGAATTTTGCAGTTCGATTTACACAATTCCTCCTCGCCAAGAATACAGGTAGAAGGTTTCACGGTCAAAACAACCTGTATACGTCGTTGCAGCACTGCACGTAGATGATTTACGTGATACTTCCTTTTCTCGCTGAACACTATTCGATGTCGTCAAAATAGACGAGAGCATTTGACAGTCCTGACTGACAGTGTCTTATCTATTAGACCTGTAAAAGTTGCAGGCGCTGTTTCCACCTCCACACGTTTTGACTGCGAAATACGGTACGGTTGTTATGTGTAACGATTTCACAACGTTGTTACTTGATCAGACCAGCATTTTTCTTGACATCTGTGATTTCATCCGTACTATCAATAAAATCAACTGCTGGTCAAGGTGTGTCTGTTCCTGCACGAACCTTATTTGAGGTACAGTTTGGTTGTGATTTTTGGGTTTAGGTTTATGTGATACACTTCTCTCCCACGACGACCGCCAATAGCCCCCCGAGAACTATAACCATCGGTCGAAAACGCTGCTGCTTTGCACCTTGTAAACCAATGTTAAGCCTAACTGTGCATTTAAAAGGTATTGTGTATTTGTTGTGTTTTTAACAATCAAAATTATTCGAAATCAACTGGAATTCTTTTAATTTCAGAAAATTTAAGTTTTAATGTCTTTTTTAGTAACAGCGGTCAAGCACATGTATACCACTGTACACATGTATAGACGGCCTTACTATTTCTGCTTTATCAACCACAAGTGATTAATTATAATTAGGAGCGAACACAGTGCGCCAGCTCAAGTACGGATCGTTTTGAACAGCAACCGCTCTTTGATAAGATCTGTGACTAAAATTTCTTGTCTATAAAAGTAGTAAATATGAACGTATTTTAAATAATTTCAATTCCAAATGACCATTATAACTATAGTTTATAACGTACAAATACTTAAGTATTGACAACATTAACATCATTTGGACGACGACAGCCAAAGCAATGAAAATAATCATAAATGGTACGACGTCATTAAACTCTTCTTTGTCATCCGAAAGTTCAACGAAGGTATAAAACGTGCATATAATTCACAAGAAATTGATTTTTGATTGTAATACTATTGTACTATGATACATTATAATACCATTTTTAGCAATTGTTCAAAATAGATCATTCGTTGGTAATCACTTATTGATTTCCTTCAGTAATCAATTTTGATTGATAGCACTATTCAATCGATAATTCGATAACTGATTGATTGATGATTGGTTGACTGCATTGTAAAAGATTGTTCTGACAAATAAATTATAAATACCAAATGCAAGAAAATTGATAACAATAAATTGAATAATAATACCATGCCCAGAGAACTACGTGCCTCTTGTTTTGTTTTTCTGTGTCTTGGATCTCGTCCAGTCACTATTATAACGTGATCTACGACATTTGTGCTTTGCCTGTCATTAGATTCTCTAAACCCTGAACTGGACAATAAACCACCAATCACACAAGATCTCGAATGGCGAGAACTGGATTTCTTCATGAGAATGAAACCCCTTCCGGTCTGCGAACAGCGCGTAAGGTAACAGAGTGCCATATTCAGCCTATTTATTGGTTGAAACTTTCTTCAAGACATCCTTCCATGTGATACACGCGAAAGCATCTCAATAAGTGTGTCAGCAACCGTCCTAGCATCCACAATCCTGAGTGAAAATGACTCTGGGTACAGCGTCGCGTCATCCATGCTTGTTAGTTGTAAGGATCAAATGATTCCCATTCTTTGAATTTCACAAAGGTAAATCTTGTAAAGGGGTTTGGTTTGATTTGGTTTAGTTTTTTTAACCTCTTTTAAGCATCATTTAAGGACGGTCTCCCTTGCATGCGAGATGCCTACATTTGTTTTGGTAGGCTATGGTATGTTCGTGTTTGCCTACTTTTAATAGCGCGAACCTATGCAGCCTTTATAATGCTACATCATTGAAGCATACTGCCGAAGACATCGAGCAGGTCACCAAGACCAGTCATATTATAAAGACAACGGCAAAACCAGCCGTCCCACCCCAAAACTGCTGAGCGCGAAGAAGGAGTGGCGAGTAGCATTTTTATCGACTCTAGGATGTCTCGGCTAAGGGAGAGAACCCAAACCCTTGCTGACAGGGGCGAACGCTAAATGCCAAAACTGAGGCATTGTCAATGTAGACGTTCGGAAGAATAAAGTTTCCAGAGAAAAGATTCCAGATTTAGTCGCCTCTATCGATCATGTAATAAAGACAGCAGGTAAAAGTCTTACGCCTCATCTGGTAAGTAAGTGATGGTTGACTAACACATTTTTGATGTTGCTTTTGCTGGCCTTAGGAAATTCCTTGTGATGTGACCAGTTTTGCTACATTTATCACGTCTTAAATTCATGTTTGCCTTAGGTTTATTCCGGTTCGGAAAACTGTGATCCTCTGCCGCATTAACAACACATCCATGGTGTAAACGGACCCTTTGTGCTTTTGCTAAGGGGAACACGTGGAGGAAACAATAACCCTGTGATTTCCAAACAACATCTTCATTATCATCGCGGACCATTGCCACATATTGTTTCATTTATTCAAAAAGTTCCCCGTATGTCTCTTGTTGTTGTTTATTGACATCAAGAAGTATTGGTATGGCTTTGACCTTTCTATCAAGGCCTTGGAAAGTTGTTCGTAGGATTTATGCATTTGAGTGGACGCTTTCCGAGCTTTCCCTGTAAGCAGACTTCGTAGTGGAGCAGTTTATGCCCTTAGTCCACATGCATGAGGAGACAAAGCCTAACACTCAGCAATGTATGACATTATAAGATCTGCCTGGTGGTTGTAGGGCTGAAGTTTTACCCTGCATGCCATAGAACTGTTTGTTCTAAGCTTGAGTTCTGCTTCCATTTTCATCCCTCCACCTTCCTTTCAAGATGATATTTTCTTTCTTCGGCTTCTATATTTAGTTTTTTCTCGTTCAGTTTTAACTTCCCGTTCAAGTTGATTCTTTTCTTTTTCAACTTCAACTTGAAGTCCAAGCTTTAGTCCACTTTAGACTGAGCAGCTGATAATGTCTGAGCTTCATCGCAGTCTCTCAATCTCCTGTTCCAATAGACCTTTTGTTTCGTGATCAAGTTCGCGTTATAACAATAATAACGGAGTCCCAGACTTGAAAAAAACCTTTACCGCTGCCACCAGTTTGTTACTCTCGCATTTCCAGATACTGTAGTACAAACATATCATTTGTATTAGACTTAAATGTTAGCATAGACGTGTGCATAACTCAGAGGCTTACATTGGAACTGACTATACCTTTGAGGTCATTGATTAACCTTATCGTACATACTCAACTGGCCAACAAGCCAAGTGCTCTGACAGTTATAAAATGTAGGTGTCTCTGCCATGGGCAACAAGACAGTCTTAAATTAAACGATACTTGAAACAACGATTACATCACCACTTGACTTCCATGTTATTATCTCACTATTAACACAAAACCAATCGTTCATTATGACGTGTGTGAATTCTAATGGATGGTTGTGAGATGAATTAATATTAATGGATTGTTGTGAGGTGTATGAATAGTAAATGATGGTTGTGAGGTGTATCAATAGTAATGGAGGGCTGTGCGATTAATTAATATTAATGGATGGTTGTGAGGTGTATCAATAGTAATGGTGTTGTGAGATGAATTAAAATCAATGGATTGTTGTCAGATGTATGAACAGTAGTTGATGGTTTTGAGGTGTATCAATACAAATGGATGGTTATGAGGTGTATTAACAGTTATGGATGGTCATGAGATGTTTGAATAAACTGTACTTACTCGTTGTGAGATTTTTAATCAGTTTTTCTTCAGTTCTCGTTTTTACAACGGTTTTTCTTAAACTGCAAAATTATGAAGATATTCACCGTAAAATAAAATCCTTCATATATTTTATATATATTCTGATCAAAACTATCCTTATTTCCAGAACAAATGTCCGACGATGAAGAGGCTTCCACATCATGTGATTTTCTTGTTTGTGTTATCTGTTATTGGTGAGTGTTCTATAAAACCATTATTTAAGAGTATGGTTAGTGATTATAAGGTTCCTCTCAGTTATTTAGAATCAATATGTTAGAGGGTACGGTATACATATTTTTTTTTATATACGTAATTTGTCAAGTAGTAATAACTACAGTACAGTCAAGTAAATTGTCGAATTTCGAGTCAATCTGCCCCTTTATCTAGAAACAAGTAATTTACAAACGATCACATATAGAAATAAAACATATTTTCACATCCATCGTCATTTGTGTTACTATGTTATTTGTCTATTTAATGGTACAATGTAACATATACACTATGTGTTGGTGATCCGAAGATATAGATTTGAATTTCATGTCGTAGTTGTACCGAGAGAAATATTTATAATATATGTACAATTTGTATCCATATATGAAAATACATTGCGATCCATGTATTCATATCATCTAATAGACGACTTCCACAATGATCATGTCAGAGTATCGGACCGACCATCACTCCGCCATTGAAACGTTCTCTTTTAAGAACGCCGATGTCGCGCAGCGGGTTGCGGGTATTTCTGGCTAGGCGATTGGAGGCCGTAGATTGTGAGTTCGAGGCCCAGTCAGGGCACGAGTCAAAAAGTTGTCTTCCTTCCTCATTTGTGTTACTATGTTAAATATATATACATTATCTACATGAATCTGATGGCATTCTTTAACGATTAATCTACATGTTTTTATATAGACAGAAAGAATTTGAAAGAAAACATTTGTACCTAATTTTTACTCTAGATAGAAGAAAAAATAGTAACTACAACAACAGATCTATAATGCATCATCTTCAGAGCTACACATTCTTTTTTTTTTAACTCGATGCACATGGTTGATTATATCAGGGAATAAGCAAAAACAGTCCGTTCTATTTCATCACAAACATAATTAAATAGAGTGGACATAGCCTCTCTGATCTGTCGGTGCCATCGCTATGATAAAGTAGACCGCTAACACCTACCTCCATAGAGAATATGTGGGAAACAGTCCGAAATACATATAAGTTTGTGACAAAATACGCAATTCAGAAGCAGAATAAGGTAATTCTGACTCACAGTAGTTTGACCTACCACACACATGCATTGTGTTGATAATAGTATATAGTCATTTCTACCACAATACGCTATGCTATTCAACTCTCAAGCCATTGTATAAATGTGCCGACTGGTGATATATATGTATTTTATTCCGCTAGTGGAATATGACCTTCCGGTCATTTAATTGGTCAAAAATTCGAACTTTGACCCGAGCTGCAATTGTTATTGACGTAATCGTAGGACGTCATATCTCCGGTTCCCGGCCGTCTTCTGTACACCTTATTTGCATACGCTAAATAAGACTTGGCCAAGTTTCCCTTTGATTCAAGCCAATATAATTTTGTTAGAAACAGGTCACACGACTCGTGATTTTTGGATATGAAGCCCGTGTCTTTTGTAACTTTCAAAAAATAAGCTTACAATCTTGAAGGCGAAAAGTTTCAATACTATTATTATTCAAAACACAAAACTTCTTATCCATAAAATAGAATCGGGAAATCATTGAGTATAATAGTTGCAACTTTACATCAAAAGTAAAGTTAAGTTTTGTTTGATCAATATATTACACCGAACATGATTTCTCTTCCATGCTGTACAAGATGACATCTGCCTTGTTAAAATTACTCTTAGTGGAAACAAATATAAAAAGGTATTGAAACTAAGGCACAATATGCATATCTTCATTGTAAAAAACCTTTAATGACTTTTGATGGAGAAGAATGTACATCAATTATATTAATAAACTTTGAATACATGTAACTTTATATCAAAGTAGTCAAACAGTAATATCCTCAGTTGTTATTTCCTCAATATATCTCCACGATTATTGGATGTAGAACCTCCATTATTAACTTGTATATCCAATTCATACAGTATCCATGTCATTCCTTACGGTTACATTATGTTCTTATGGTTTCTAATCTTTTCAATTACAAGAAAAAGCAACTTCTCCTAAAGTTTTATCTTGTTCTGTTCTTCCATTCTAGTACACTATATATGGTCCAGATCGGTGTGCAGTAACGGACATTTTACGAGAGATAATGAATAAAAGTTTGCTCCATGTAAATTTATCTTTGTCTCATATTCGTCTCTCCTTTCATCGACTTAGAACTAGAACAACAATATCCTTTACTCGCTTCCTCTTTTGTTATTCCATAAGTGACGAAAATGGATAAGATAAAATTTACATTTGAGGATTATACATACGACACCCTGCTGGCATATGGATTAACAACCAAGTATAGTGGAAAAGATGTGAATTTGTATGAACACTTATTGAATCATTTACAGATGCAGTCCGGTTAAAGCAATCATCACCCCAATTTCAACCGAATATCACCGAATTCATACCAGAGAACAAGACAAACGGTAATTATCGCCCTGATATGAAATTTATTATACAAAAGCTTTTAACCTGTTTCAATAGCAAATGTTCCTTCTTAGTAAAATCAAATAATGAAGTTAATCAAGTAAAGTCTTGATTGTGTTGATATCAACCAAATGTCATTTTACAAACAATCCATTGTTATTTTCATTTTTGTTTCTACTATGTTGTTTTTAAATGACAGGCTCCCTCATCACATCTTTTGATGTCACTGACGCTAACAATGACAACATCAGCCTCGGAATATATGATGAATTCACTCGCTCAAGCGTCTACTTGAATGAGACCAATAGCCGTAACGGGTTTGTGACAGGAAATGTCTATCTCATTAATCCGGACAATTTCGACTTCGACAGGGTGAGATATTTGGAGAGTTACCAGGTATTTAAAGAATGTTTAAATAGAATGAAATATGTTTAGATATACAGCAAACTGTGCAGCATTATACTATACAAAATATGATTAAACATTTAGACAGTGCTTACCAGAAGTTAAATAACAATATTAGCAAGCCTCGGTTCTGACCTCAAATTCTACACCTGAGGGTACAATTTCCCCATCCCATATACCTAAAATAAGATGGACTATTTTTCCCACACCCTTTTCGTGAAATGCATTGGGAAATCGATCAAACATAGCGAAACCATATAAAAACTTTGCATTTTTTCTCAGTGGCCGACAATTAAACCAATTACATATTTGGAAAGATAAGAAAAAATGATGGTATAACTGCGGTACACCATGAAAAATAAGCTGACTGTCAAAGTGTCAAGATAACAACAAATATATATTAATGTTTGTCAGAAGTGATCGGCTTCCCGGAAACTGCCGACTGATGTTTGACATCACGTCATATACAACAGTATTTAGTTTTCCGCTGTAAAAATAGATTATTGACAGACAGTAACAATAACTGAATTCATAGGTCAATGGTCACAATTTATTTGTTTTGTTTTTTTATAAATGACACATAGAAAAAATTGAGACAATGCATTTGTGAAAGTTATCATGAATATATACAAACAGAAGGGTTTTCCCAGTGACGTCACACAATTAAAGACACGATGTCACTTGGTGAAACTATGCGGGATAAAGATATCCCACATTGATATTCCACATGGGACAAATGTATCTTACATATGCAAAAGTGTGAGAAAAAAATCAAATGCCTTCGACCTGACATCTAGTTGGATTGAACGCTGTATTTTGATATACTAGCTGCTTATTACCAATTTTGAATGTATATATATATATATGTCGCTGTGTTAGGCTTGATAGAAACTTAAGCATATAAACTGAAGCTCTAATTTAGTTAACTTAGTTACGCTCGTGATTTCTGCATTGACAGTGATTGAATTAACAGATATTTGTCAGATAGTTGGAGATAGCAGAAGCAGACGATAGCAGTAGCATGCTGAATAAAGGGATATACCAGTGTATAGATACTGAAGGGGATTGTGTTGAAAAAATTAAAAAAAAAACAATATATACAATTTGTCCGGCAAAATTCAAATCATTCAATATGACGCTCACAACTTATCAATCAGCCCTCGTTATTATTTTTTTTTATATCACCAAATAATGTAGCTTCGAAAAGAGCGATATTTTCAATGATCATCTCTGATTAATGAAAATTGGGTAAATATATCAAAATTGATATTTTCAATCGGGTGTGAAAATTGCTATACAACCTTAATTTCACAGCAAAAATGTAATAAATATACATCACACACAGATAGTATGCAGTGCATAAAAAAGGTCTATGTTAAACTTAATATATCTTGAGTTACACGTTTGAAATACAAATGCATCACTTAACGGCTTTATGCATAGTACTGAAATTAGATAAATGCAACCTTCACAAGTTCAAAGGTGAATAAGATGTTCAGTACAACGCACGCTTCCCCTTACTCAGTGTAAAATCATCTTTCTTCTAACTATATACCACTTTTTGGTTTTATTTTGATCCCTAAAAAGGCAGCATATCTTGGTAATAATGATAACTTTACTATGCGCCATACCTCTTTAACATATTAGTCAAGTAATAATATAAATTATTAAAGGATGATGTTGCTTATGAGCGATATAAGTACATACTGTTAAATGCAATGAATGGATGTGTTTTTAAAAAGACTTTATTCAGAAGGGGACTTATTGAAGATAAACATTTAGAATATACACAATGGATAGAAGTAAAGTTATATTACAGTTTTCTTCATTTTAATTATCACAGAATACATAAGTTTCATGCATAGGTATTTCGTCGTTAAATGTCAGGTGCCTAATGAACATACATGCTAATATAGCTTATGATAAAATCTGACATAGTTATATGCTAATAGAACAATTACAAGCTGTCACAGTTACATGCTAATATAGTATAATATAAAAGAGATCAAAATTCATTAATCAAAACTGTATCATAAGAAGATATAGAAGAGTGGACAGTGGAAACGTCATACTTTCTGTAATAAAACAATGGTACTCTAAGACAAAAAGTATATGTTTAGAAGTAGCAAAACAACTGATTTTCTTCATGTCATTTGGTGAAATATTCCATTATTTAATATTAGAGATAAATGTTCGTAATTGTGAGTAAAAACAGTACTATGATTTGGCAATGGAAATCATTCTAACATGAGCATCCCGTAAGCTATGACAATCGTTTACAAGACACATTGTTTGATAATTATTCAGGAACATCTTTGTTATGACATTCGTGTAACATACATAGACTTCTGAATTTAAAATATTTATCTATTTGATACGATTAAACATTTAACGGAAAGGTGTGTCATTAGGTACGGCTAAAATAAGTCAATTAAATATGAGTTACACCCATGACTGCGATATAAAAAAAATCAACATGGAAAAACATATAAATCGAAAATTTTTAATCTATCTTTCGTGGTTAGATATGGACTAAAACGTCGTATCAAGCCTAACATTTACTTTAAGATAAAACAGCTCAACCATGCTCTCTTTGTACGTTGATTATAATTTTGAGTCTTCCCGAAGCATTCTGTAAATCATACATGATAACAATTGTTTGGTGTTTAAATATTACAGGGACATGAGGAAGTGACATTATCTTTCACAGCAAATGATGGTAATAACACGGTAAGATATGACCAGCGAAGATCCATTTGCAATATAATGACAAAATGAAAACTTTTTGAGTAATCTTATATCTCTACAGAAGCCTTTACATGTCACATGGATTTGTTTACTTATTCTATAACGGGATTACTATATAGCTTATATTGCTTTAGCAAGATAGCTATGTTGGCATAACGAGATCAGGTTACATGTACTAAGAGACTGTTTTCGTTATAACAAGGCAAGGGGAAAATCAAATGACACGTACAGAGGCTATTGCAAATAGGTTAAAATCTTGTTAGGTAAATCATTTCTAGTTTGCAAATTAAAATATGCTTTGGCGGGATGTACACCAATGGTGTTAGTGTTTACAATAAAAAAATAGTTTCTGAGTAATGTTTGTGTTCTGTACCTTCAATCAAATTCGATACACATGATGTTTTATCAATGTACTGAAATGTAATAAAAATTAAAGAATCGTACTATTGTTTGTCCACACGTATGTTTTACTGGTAGGTTACCGGGATCGTACACGTCTTTGTGAGTGATGTGAATGACAACGCACCGGAGTTCAAGAGATCAGCTTATATATATGAAATACCTGAGGTAATGTATGATAGAAATATTGAAACATGCTACCAGCTTTCACTTAGGTAAAAAAAAGAACTAAATAAAATCTCTGAATTGAAGATTACTTAAAAATAAAAGCCATATTAGCAACGTAAATGGGATTTAACATTCAATGATTTAATTAATTACTTCACTTACAGTTGAGCCTTATCAGTATGCATATCTACAACATAACGACAACCAATCTTACATGCATGTACATAATTTCATTAAACATGCAAGAATCAATAATTAAAAATGACCATCATAGTTTTGCGTATATATGATATTGTTTAGCATGTGCAACACTTTGTTCCATTACGCGTGTCTGCACTTACAAAGTGACGTCTCTCCTCGTACATATGAGTGTATGCATCTAAAAACCTACATTATGCTGTAAGTTTGCATATAATCGGACTCAGTATCAATACATATATGTGTTAAATTTGTTTCAAGGTCCTTTCTTACAGTATTAATTGCATTTATAGGACTCGCCCTATCCAGCATCACTCGATGCCAGTATTTCAGCAACAGATGCCGATTCTGGTACGAACAAGGATTTTGTATTCCATTTAAAGGTAGGCTTTCTTGAAATATGTAGATCTGAAATCGTATTAACAATGCCTATACAAGTATTATTTCCATCTATTGAATTATTATCAACATATCTCTTACGATATCAACGATGTCTTTTGAACATTTTAACATCTTTAACCGTATTTACGGTGTCTATTGAATTATTATTATAACATCTTAAACCGTATTAACAATGTCTACCATTTTTTTTATTATCTCATCTGAAACCGCATTGACGATGTCTATTTGATTATTATTTCCCATCTCCAATCGTGCTGACAATGTCTATTGAATTATTATAAACTCATCTGATACCGTGAAAACGTGGTCTTTTGAATTATTATTATCACATCTTAAACCGTATTAACGATGGATGTTGAATAATTTGATCATATTTGAAACTGTAAAGACGGTGTCGAATAATTTTATTATCACCTATAAAACCGTGTTAATGATGTTTATCGAAGAGTTATTATGACATCTCTAAACTTATTGACGATGTCTTATGAATAATTATCATCACATCTGAAACCGTATTTACGATGTCTACTGGATTATTATTTTCACATCTCTTATTTGATAACGATTTCTATCGAATTATTATTTTCACATCTCTAACCGTATTCACGATGTCTATTCAATTATTAATATTTATATTTCCACTCAATTCAGACTCAATGAACCTACCACAGTTAATTCAAGTCATTTTTCAATGAACAATATCAAGTCCGTCGTAGGAATACATTTGTAATTCTAAAAGTGGGGGACTCTATTTTTTAATTCCTTTTCAAAAGTGATCATATTTATATGAAATAAATTCCATTAAAAATAATATTTGTTTTTATTCGTTATTAATTAAGACGTACATTTCGGTAAGTTCCGTGGTAGACTTGCACAAGTCCCTATTTGTCAAGGACAAAATATTATACAAAATATAAAAAAAAAAATATAAATATAAGGATTGAATAAAGTTATGTTGAGGTGTATGGGGTATTAACCTCAATAGGTCTTGAGACAAATTTATTATGAACTGCTTCGCAATTCATCAAATTTGTCTCAAGGCCTATTGGGTTTATACCCCCTTACACCTCAACATAACTTTATTCAATCCTCAATTATCGCATCTAACACGGTTTCAGATTTGATAATAATAATTCAATAGACATCATTATTATGGTAAGAGATTTGAAAATAATAATTCAATGAAGATTCTTAATACGGTTTCAGACGTGATACTATAATTAAATAGACATCGATGTCTATTTAATTATATTATCACGTCTGAAACCGTATTAAGAATCTTCATTGAATTATTATCAAATCTGAAACCGTAGTAAAGATGATTATTGAATTTTCATTATCAATATCGAATTATTATTATCAGATCTGAAATTGTATTCACGATGTCTATTAATTAATTTTTTTTTCACCTGAAACCTAATTCACGATGTCTATTTAATTATTTTTTCTATCTCAGATCGTACTAACAATGTCTTTTTAATTATAATTTTACATTTGAAACCATCTCTAACCTAATCCGATGTCTTGAATTGTCATCATCACATTTGAAATTGTGTATTACAGATGTCTATTGATTTATTATCAAGTAAAATATCAACACATCTCTTATGATATTAACGATGTGTCTTTAATTATTATTTTCACATCTCTAGTAGTATTCACGATATATATTGAATTATTATTATCGCATATAACACCGTATTATGGATGTCAATGTAATTATAGTATCACGTCTGAAAACGTATTAAGAATGTCTATTGAATTATTATCCTCACATCTGAAACCGTATTAAATGTGCCTATTATATAATAATATTAACATTAACAGATCTGAAATCGTATTCACGATATCTATTAAATCATTATTATTTCATCTGAAACCGTATTGACGATGTCTATTTCATTATTATTTCCCATCTCAAATCGTGCTGACAGTCTCTGTTGAATTATTATTATCGCATCTGAAACTGTATTAACGATATCTTTTGAACTATTTTATCACATCTTAAACAGTATCAAGAACGTGAATTGAATTATTATTGTCATATCTGAAACCGCGTCAACGATGTATATTGAATTATTATTTTCCCATCTCAAACCGTACTGACGATGTATATTGAACACATATCAATACATCTGACAACGTAGAATCGATGTCTATTGAATTACTATCATTACACCAAAACCATATTATCAAGGTATATATAATTATCATCAGCACATCTGAAACTGTATAAATGATACATCTATTTAATTATTTCATCACATTTGAAACCGTATTACGTGTGTCTTTTGAATTATTGTTTTACATCTCTTTTGATATTAAGGATGTAAATTAAATTATTATCACATCTCTTACCGTATTTACGAAGTCTATTTAATTATTTTGTTCTCATCTGAATGTGTAAAGGTGGTGTCTATTGAGTTGTATCATCGCCTACGAAACCGTATTCACGATATCTTGTATTATTATCACCGCCTACGAAACCGTATTCACGATGTCTTGTATTATTATCATCGCATCTGAAAGCGTTTTAACGGTATCTATTGAATTAGTATTGGCACATCTCTAACCATATTATCGATGTCTTTTAAATTATTATTATCACATCTCAAATCGTATTAACGATGTTTATTGAAGTATTATCTTCAAATCTGAAACCGTACGAATGATGTCTGTTGAATAATTATTATCCCCACTGAATTATCATGATCAAATCTGAAATCGTTTTAACGATGTCTATTAAATCATTATCGTTACACCTGAAACTGTATTACCTATTTGTATTCAATTATTATTACAGTGGCCAATATATATATTCTCAGAAAAACGTTTTCATTAAAAAAAATGCGTTATTTTATTAACTAGCGCCTATAAATAAATCCGATATATGTCCTTTTACAGGCTACAGGTCAGGTGAATTTTCACTTTCAATTGTTTATGTGATATTTGTTTTATAAAATGAAGTCTTTTATCATTTTCATTTGATATTTAAATCCTCCTTCGTCTGTCGTACGTCCATGAACAAAACCTTGCCCTTAGCTCGTTGCTCGTACGATTTTGAAACATGTAGCCATCTTTGGCTTTGACAGTTCCCATTCGGTATCGCTATTTCTCAAATATTCCTCACTTATTGATTAAATAATATAAACTCATAGATATCCATAAACGACTACCATTATCTACATATGGATGCTGAAGAAATAAAATTTGCTTTACATTTTTTTTCTTCTTTTTTTTTAGTTTTTGAGTTCTTAGATCTTCATTGGGTTTCATATATAGGTAAAGTTTTCAAGAGGCAAATAGGACCAGGGAGAAGAAGGGAAATAGGGAAATATCAGTCCTACATTGAACTGATAAGATCAATCAAATGTGAGCGTCAGGAGACCCAGGAAGGATCGCTTCATCATTATTATTTTACTCTGATATTTTTAGAATCATCTACAGATTAACATCTGATTTGCATCGGTCTTAATATTGCACATATTCAAATCATCAAGGTATGTTTACTGTATATTCTTCCGGCAACAGACCACTGAGCCTCCAATTCATAATAAAACGTGCTATATCTCATGGAAATCTTTAGTCTTCAGATTTATATGAAGGTGCATTCAGCATTAGTCCAAATAGCGGCAATTTGACTCTTCACCGACCGCTGGATTACGAGATGCTGAGTTTTTACCTCTATTGCGTAGATGCCGTGGTAAGTAACTTTAATGATATACCAATATAACAAAAAGGCTGTGTAAAGGAACGGGAGTAACATACCATTATAATATAGAGACTATGGTAAATCGGATACCATACAAATATAGCATAGAGAAGGTGGTAGGTAACTCGGTTTATATACCAATATGACATTGAGGCTGTGGTAAGTAACTCGGTTAACATACCAATATGACATTGAGGCTGTGGTAAGTAACTCGGTTAACATACCAATATGACATTGAGGCTGTGGTTAGTAACTCGTTAACATACCAATATGACATTGAGGCTGTGGTTAGTAACTCGTTAACATACCAATATGACATTGAGGCCGTGGTAAGTAACTCGTTAACATACCAATATGACATTGAGGCTGTGGTAAGTAACTCGTTAACATACCAATATGACATTGAGGCTGTGGTAAGTAACTCGGTTAACATACCAATATGACATTGAGGCTGTGGTAAGTAACTCGGTTTACATACCAATATGACATAGAGGTTGTGATATGTAGCTCGGTTAACATACCAATATGACATTGAGGCTGTGGCAAGTAACTCGGTTAACATACCAATATGACATTGAGGCTGTGGTAAGTAACTCGGTTAACATACCAATATGACATAGAGGCTGTGGTAAGTAACTCGTTAACATACCAATATGACATAGAGGCTGTGGTAAGTAACTCGGTTAACATACCAATATGACATAGAGACTGTGGTAAGTAACTCGGTTAACATACCAATATGACATTGAGGCTGTGGTAAGTAGCCCGGTTAACATACCAATATGACATTGAGGCTGTGGTAAGTAACTCGGTCAACATACCAATATGACATTGAGACTTTGGTAAGTAGCTCGGTTAACATACCAATATGACATAGAGGCTGTGGTAAGTAACTCGGTCAACATACCAATATGACATTGAGGCTGTGGTAAGTAGCTCGGTTAACATACCAATATGACATAGAGGCTGTGGTAAGTAACTCGGTCAACATACCAATATGACATAGAGGCTGTGGTAAGTAACTCGGTTTACATGCCGGGGAGTACATACAAATAAAGCATATACATTATGATACGTAACGCGAGTACCATACCAGCATAGAATAGAGCCTATGGTGAATGTCTCGGGTAGCATACAAATAAATAATAGAGGCTGATCGACAAACTAAAAATTACTCCTTAATGAAATGGAATGAAATGAAGTATTTTCCTAAAGCGATTAACTGGTAAAAGATCAAAAATAAAAAATAAATCCACAATATTTCACGCCACTTCACAATATCAAAAGGTAATAAAAATAGTACTCTGGATCAAATATTTGCTAAATTAAGACAAAACAGTTGAATTTTCGCAAACCATTTATTGATGGTAGTGACTTCTGCGATGCGAGACATTTGGTCTTGCTTTAGTATTCCCTGTTTGGCTGCTTGTGTTTATGAATTTTACCTTATATACTTCCATGCACAGTGTTATTTCTGTATGTTTAGATATTGTGTATATCATATGCATCTTATCTTGGCCATATGAAAGATGAGCTATATACTAAATATGTTATCGGGCATAAATCAAATCATTGATATTGTAATTGCCGTTGTAATCATTATCATTAGTATTTGCTGTATTCTATATTGCCGAGTTGACAAAACTGTATCGTTACAAGTCATGTATACACTGAATCAGTGGATGTTTTAAAGATATATGTTGAACAAACCATACAAGCAGTTTTGGTTAAGTAAACATGTGTCACTACCATCATTTACAGACAGAAATTGCTCCATTTCTTTGATTTCATTTAAATAGTATTGGAATTCAAAATCAATAACAAACTACGCAATATACGCCTAATACCGTCATAACCAAGTGTTAAGATTCATTGCGATATTTTTTACTTGTAAAGGATATCAATATAACCTTGTATACTTTTTCTCTAACAAAGTATTTCATGCATGAAAAGAAATGTTAGCTTAAAACAATTGTTTATTTCATGAATAACTTGAATTGCGATTTTTTTAGTTTTTTTTCTCACAAATGCATCAAATTGAGTTGTGTATTTGATACATATGCGATTTTGTGGACTTCACACCTGGGCGAGAGTGTAATTCGTCCTAGTGACTGATCTAGCTGTGATGTCTCAGGTGTATTGTATATAAATAAGACAGACGAAGCAAGGTATCAAATCAGAACGTGTAATACGGTGCAATATCCATGTAAGTTTGACAATGAAGTATACAGTCTGTTATATTGAAGAGCTTTGCTGTCGGATTCAATTTTGATACGACATAATGGTTTTATGATCGTGAAAATACTGAACAGTTGCAAGAAGTTTCGGAAAAGACTACATTCTAATGATCACGGACGAAATGCGTGTAAACAAAATAGAAAAGCAATGATCATTTAAATAGACTTCTCGCAAATGTTATCATACAAGCCTACGTGTGGCCATGCTCTGCTCTTTGAAATCACACATCGTAATCTAGTTCTAATTAAAACTTGTATGCGTACAATTAAACCTAACTAAATTGACCAGTACTCGAACAGGATGGGAAAAGTGATCGAAGTCAACTATCCTTTCCATTTTCGATTTTCTTTCTAAATCAAGCAAGTCGCAATTGGCGTCAAAACAAACATCATTGCATTTAGCATTATTGTTATTTTGCAATATACAGGAAAGAAAAAGCACTTCCTACATTGTATGTGCATCTGACAACATTTTCAGAAAATGCAACGACTCATATTATGGACTTGGATATCGCAGGGACGCATAAGTGTACACTGTGTTTACTGGGGATGAACGGCCAAACATATCTTAACGTTTTGCACAAAATTGATAAGAAATGGATTGAATTTAGATTAATTAAAATGTCCAAGTTCGCTTTCACACTTTCAGGATAGTGGAAGCCCTTCACTGACTGGGAGTGCTGAAATAGTTATTACAGTGACAGACGTTCAGGACACGCCTCCAAAGTTCCAAGACCTTCCTTACCTATTTACCATCACAGAAAATTCGTTATGGGTAAATTGATTTATATATTATTTATGGTTTTAAATTATGTGTAGCGTTGTTTTCAGATACGCGATGCTTTCTTTAAAATTATGATATGGAAGTTGACTACAGCAGGGATAAGTCAATGGAAATATCTAAAGTTTACAGTTATAACTTAATGTGGTGTCTCACAAAACTCCACAGATAATAGTTTGTACTTGACAATGATGCGTGGACAAGGTTGCGCTAGTTGCAGATTGATGAAGTCCATAGGGGAGTGTTATGGTCGAGGTCATGGACACATCTGAAGATTTTATATTTCCCTGTGCATATGCCTACTGGGTGGTTCGTCGTTACTGCGTTAGCTCGTATTTCTTTTTGTGACTTTACACGGATATGACCTTAATTTGAATAATTGTTTACCTCTATGAAAAAGAAGACGCTAACTCTCTCTAGAGTTATACATATTCTACATGAAGTTCTTTTTTTTTTTAAATATTTATATGCAAATCTATATTTCTTGTTTATATATTGTATTTTTCCATTGATTTTGAGTTTGAGTTATGGCATGGTTATCATATCAGGTTTTTTTTGTTGGTTTAGTATACCTCTCTTTCAATATTTGAACATCTTACTTCTCTTTAGGATTTGCATACTTCTCGGCCCATACTGACTTATGCAGTTATTTAAGAAAAAATTAAAGATGATCCGTGTCTTGTTGCAGGATATAAAACGAGGACGATGATATTTTGCAGGCCCGAGTTATTAATTAAAATTGCAAAATATCCTCGTCCTCGTTGTATATCCTGCAACAATACACGAGTCAGAGTTGATTAGTTCTATTCTACCATGTACTATTTAGTTCTGAGATATACCTCTTACTAATAGAAAAACGGAAACGAAACCCCGGGAAATGTGTCGCTACATGGCTGTTACAATTCACAAGAAATGATAAATCGCCCGTGCTAATGAATATTCAAAAGCTGACGTCAATCCCAAGCCAGTTGACGGCAACGTTACGATAACTTTCAGGGATATCGGCCAGCAATTCATGTAGAAATGCTCTCCAAAGGTTGCCAGTGGAAATTGACCTTACAACATATTGTTTAGCAAAGTCTGCTATGGGTTGATAGAAATTAACAATCTGGCAAATTTCTCCGTTGTAAAATACACGGTCTCCGACGTTCAAACGTTTGGGCGCCGCCATGTTTGTTTACAAATGCACGATTTTGGAGGGGAAAGATTGTAACTTACGAGCGTGTATTATTGCCACAATCGTGTATTACTGGCAAATAATACATGGTTTTAAACCAATCAAAACTGGCATTGCATAGCAAACGTGGTAGAAATATTGATAATTCGTCAAACAGTGTATCTTTTTGTCATTTATGGCCAGTCTGTATGGGCTTTAACACATGTGAAACTGTTGTCATAATGTGAAGCTGTTTATAATTGTTTCGATCCCACTTTGCAGCTTTTATTAAACCTTAATGCAACTACCGTATTGGGAAATAGAGAGAGATTTCTGTATGTTTTAATCTGATACAGAGATACAGTATCGACAAAAATGTAAATTACAAGCAACAATGAATTGAATTTTCTGCTTTTTTCTCAGTCCGGGAGTTACATCCTTGCCCAGGATGGCGACAGGAGAAGTCCTCGTGAAATTCAGTACAGCCTTAATGATTCAGGTAGTATTATATGTACCAATTTTGTATTATGGAGAAATCGTCTAATGCCAAAACGTATGCCAAATTTATTATATTGTAGAAAGGACCATTTGATGTTACCATGCATATGTGCAAAATATGACAATAGGATAAAGTATATTCTAAAGTCTCCTCTTTAATTTAAAAAATATCCATGTTAATAATAAGTTTGTTTTCTTTCGAAATTGGTTCAAGGCAGGTGTTTTTATAGTGAACGATTTTATTAAAAATCCAGACAACTTAACCTTTCTTTCTTATGAGGAGTCTTTACAAAATTTTAGAATACCAATTTTCTGCAATATCATGGATTAATTTTGGCTATCAAAAGGTATTTTAGAAATCACAATTTTCAGAATTCCACAGCCTATTATACCACTTATACAAGATCTATTTTTTCAAGAATAAAGCATCAACACCTACTGGGACCAGTTAATGGAACCAGGAGTTCAATTCTAATAAAGAAAACTTGTAAAAAAAAAAAAAAAAAAAAAATCAGAATTGAGATAGTTTCAAACTAAATAAATCATAGACCATATTTTAGTAACAAACACCGTTCTCCATAAAATAAACTTAAAACCAAGTACTTTATGTACTTTTTTGTAATTTAGAAAATGAGTCAATTTTGCATTGTTTATGGGAATGTAGAGAAGTACAAGTGCTCATACAGAGATTAGAAAATCTGTTAGATACACTTTTATTACCTTTTGCTTATAATAAAGAATCATTTCTTTTTGGAATAGTTTCAAACCAATGTTATGTTGATAAATGAGATATTAATATTATAAAAACCTATACATGTATATACAAAACTAGATGTCTTAACAGTTATTTTATTTTATCAACACATTGATTTATCCAATGACGCTTTAGTTTTTCTTTGATCTTGTTGGCGATATATTGCATACTATGGGATATTTCAAATATCACAAATGTGATATTTGTAATATCACATGGTATTTCTGATTGGTCAATGCCTCAGTCTTGAGGCGGGGCCAATTTCAAATATGGGCTTGAATAATGAACAAAGACAGGAAATACATTTCAAACAAAATTTAATGAAATACGAATGCTGTTTAAAAAAATTCTTTGTCTGCTGGGGGCCCTCCAACTCTGGGTTGCGAGTTCGAAACCTACGTGTGGCAGTTGCCAGGTACTGACCGTAGGCCGGTAGTTTTTCTCCGGGTACTCCGGCTTTCCCCCACCTCCAAATCTGGCACGTCCTTAAATGGCCCTGGCTGTTAATAGGACGTTAAACAAAATAAGCTAAACTTTGTCTGCTGCGATGTACCGTCCTGTATATAATGAGTTGTTCATTAAAACCTGACGAAACAGAATATAAAACCCTGTTCATCTTTTATTAGGTAGAATACATTTTAAGTGATCAGTAAAACAAACCGCATCAATTACATGATACATATTATAAAATTTCAGTCATTAAAAAAAAATGGTTATACAGATTACGCCAAATGTAACAATACACTTTCGTTGAAAATGATAACAGCAAAAAATTCATGGATTTTGAAAGGATTTGTGACATTGTGAACGTCGAAATTTACGAAAAGTATTTCAATTACAATTTATTCAAACAATATGATTTTAGACTTACCTGCTTGGTAAAGGGAAGTAGTGCAGGACCTCTTTCCGGAGCGGTTTGTGTAATTTCCCTCGAATACTGCAGCCTTTCACATGTTTTTCACATTACCATTCAGTTTATTTACAACAATTGTTTGAGTTAATTCGTTGGTATCAAATAATCCAATGTCAGTAGCTACATCGTCACTATCTTCCAGTTCATACTCATACGTATCTACGGCCTGTGATAATGTTATATCGTCGAGGTCGGTGCACACATTGACATCAATGCTCAGTACCTGATCCGTCATGGTTGACAGTCTCATTAGAAATGAATGGGTTTCTGCGACAGAAAACAAAACTTGTCAGAAATTGGCGAGAATCATATCACAGTGACAGGTTCTGATCAATTGTATAGCTCCACCCTAGGCACGTGGGTGACAAAATCTCGGCTGTCATTGGATAAAACAGATACAATACGGGTACTCGTGACATATCGCATATATCACTCGTACCCATTATGTATCTATTACTAATACCATAAAGAATCAATTCAAGGTTGAAAAATACATAAAGGGTCAAAAAGAAAGTATTATAAGACAATGGAAAATATCCAGTGCTTTTGAATGACTTTGAACAGCTATGGTATATAATATATATTATTACATGCCCATCAACGACGGGTCGTATTATGGAACTCTTGTTATATATTGTGATGTCAGGTTTTTGTACAGTGTATGTGTAGATCGTCCGCATTGCCGATTATTTACTTATTCTTATTATTAGTAAAAACAAAATCATAATAAAAATATATACCTCTAGAGGGAAAGAGAGATTGTGTGTGTGTGGGAGGGGGGGGGGGGGGGGGGGGGGGTGTAAAAATTATTTTATGCATATTTGTTTGGCCAATTGGTACATGCACACAACCGTTTATCTGTTTTCTGTCTGTTTTATTTAATTGTATAGTTATCTACTTATTTACATGTTATTTACATGTTATTTTTTGGCAAAAAGTCTAAAAGACGAAAATAATGAACCAGAAAAGACGAGAATTAAAGTCGCTAATTTGCGTGCATTTATTTCGTCTTTTCGCGTATGGTGTTTCGTCTTTTCAAGTCGATAAGACGAAATTTAAGTTTTATTAATTTTCGAGAATTAAGATATTGAAATTTTAATTTTCGGCTTTTTGGTTTGAAAAGACGAAAGGACGAAATGGCACAAATCAGCCACCGTAGTAATATACTCTCTGATTGCTAAAATTTTGTCCATTTGATATAAACGTAATCAATACAGTCGAATATTTTTAAATTCATGGAATAAAAAGAAATAAAACACCAATGAGACTTTAATTTAATCTTGAATGATTCTTCGTTTTCAGTAATGATTCCCTGAGGTAGAAATATACAGCTTTGCCCTATAATTGATGAGCTAATATTAAAAAGAATTAATTCAAAAATATTTAAGATATGTCCCATTGCTCTTCTTTCAGATTGTTCCATATTGTTCATGTTAAATAGTACAACTGGTAAGCTGTCACTTATAAATGTACTAGACAGAGATACTGGAATTGTAGCCGAACGTCAGGGCGTATGCAGCTTTCAAATCGAGGTTTGTTTCATATGAATTGACATCGAAGTCATATTATATAATAATCATAAGATTAATGTTGGTTGCATCAATGCTATTGAAACTTGTTACTAAATAAAAGTCAATTTATAAAGTCTGAATCAACTGACGTTTTCAATTTTTTGGGAAATCGTGACATAAATATTATTCTATTATTCTATATATATGTATTATCATCAATTCTTGGTTTAATTATGCTATTCACTGAGTCAACCCACTGCAACTTACTTTAATGATATAACAATACACAGTATACCTCGATTATCCAGTTGGTAGATAATCACACTTCAACATTTGTTAAATGGCACTTGTTTAATATCCACTAGATGGAATTGGCTTTGGGCAGTTTTGATACTTGTTATTGATGTGTTATGCATATGGACTGTGTGGCCTGTATCTGTTGAGGGGGGGGGGGGGGGGGGGGGGGGGGTGGGGGGGGGGTATTAATTCAATATCACCAAATGTTTATTTTTAACAGTATATTTATATGAATATTAATATTTCATTGCTTTGTATTATTGTATTATTCCCTGAAAACATGATAATCCAGTATTTAAAATCAAGTACCCTAAGCCAAAGGATACTCTCATAAAAAAAAGCATTGAATACGTCTAACAACCTCAAGGAGTTACCTCCCCTTATGTCAATTTGTCATATCCATGTGTACATATACATTATATTTGTCTGTTTTTCTTTCCAACTGTTGTTACTAAGGAGAAGACTAAGATAAACTATGCCAGATGTCTAATCCTATTGACTTTCCTTCCATGTAAATAAATTTGTTGAAATTAAAAACTTACTATTATTGTTGATGTCTAACTAAAACATAAAACTGAATGTTATAATCATTTATAAAGGATTCTTCCGCTTTAAAATATGCGTGTTTACATCTGAGCGAACAAAAGTGATGGCCATTAGTTTATATAACTTGTTATGTAATGTCTTTCTCTGCGATAAAAATTGTTTCGCTTATGTTGTAAAATAACGTTTACATACTAAAACTGTTTCTGCAAAATCAGTATCTGTCTGGGATTCTGCTTAGGGGACATATCGGCTATCTTTATAAAACATTGTTAACGTTGGTCTCTCATCCATGTCGTTTGCTTTATATACGTCTTCTCCCTATAAGGTAGAACAATGGACTGTATGTATAGACAGTATGATATTATTAACACCTATATAAGTCCTCTCCCTAATATGTGGAATAATTGACTGTATGCAAAGAAAGAGTAATACTTTAATGCTTCTAACAAGATAGTATACAAATATCACCACTGCAACACGAACTTTCATATAGGATACCGCATGATTGTCCTTCAACTTTGTTTTTTTTTTGGTGTGTGTGTTTTTTTTGTTTTTTTGTTTTACTTTAAGACACTTTTCAAGGGTTCTTACATGAAATGAATATAGTTTCAAATCGTATATGCATGTTTATTATTGTGGGCTATTCTATGACATTGGCAGGCTAGAGAAATACTGAGCCCAGGGGAGTCTCCTACCAACACTACATCCAGTACCACAGTGACAGTGACGGTGGATGATGTGGATGACAATGTCCCCACCTTTACGAAGTCTCATTACGAGGCCTACGTAGAGGAAGACATGTCAAGCATTCCCCTGATCATCGTTGGGTCCGTCGGCATCGACGTTTTCGATTTAGATCAGGTAAGAAATAGTTAGATCATTATACACTACTTTTCATTCCTTTCCATTCCTTCTCCTTCTCAATCGTGGAAGGCTTTAGAGTGGGTAGGGCTTATCAAATAAACCTCATTGCGTTCATTCTTGGATTCTGACCCTTGAGTCAACTCAGCAAAGTGGCTCGACACACTACATTACAACGTGGATGTCGCACCGAGCCTGATTCATTTGTTCGTTCTCTGGGGCTATTTATAGGGGTCGTGTTGGATGTTGTTCCTCGCTATCTCACATTTTTCTGTATAAGTAGTAATTATGAACGTATTTTGAAGAATTACAATTTCCTCAAATGTAAACATGCACATACTCAAAATGTCCACTATAACTATAGTTTATAACGTACAAATATTGACACCATTAACATCATTCGGACGACGATAGCTATAGAAATCAAAATAATCATAAATGGTCATCGGAAACTAATTTTAGATTGTAATGTATGATACTGTGATACATCATAATAACCTTTTAGCAATTGTTCAAAACAGATTATTCGTTGGTGATAAATCATTGATTTTCTTCAGTTATCGATTTTTAAAAAAAAATTCATCGGTTATTCGGTTACAGATTTATTGATGTGCGGTTGATTGTTGATTTACGGTTGCCGACTGAGTGAAAAATTTGAAATTTTAGCTGAGAAAGTCGTAAGAGCTGCACTGTAAAAGATCGTTTATAGTTGAGATGTTGGTTATGACAAACAAATTACAATTACCAAATGCAAGAAAATTGACAACAATAAATATAACAATAATACCATGCCCAGAGAACTACTTCTTTTCATAGCCATACACCCCACACTCCACCGGCACGTTCTTCTCTCCACTTTAACTTCATCGACAATTAACGCTTAAATTAGGTCACTTACTTTCAAGTTCAAGTTTTGAAGCATTTGTTATCATTAAATAAAAAATCTGGAAAACTCTGGCACAGACTTAGATAACCTATACTTCACAGTGGGATCTTTTTTTTTTTTTTTTGAAATGTTGCAATTCCTCGTACATTAGCCCTGTTCGTCTATATTTAAAAAAAACATGATTAATTCTTAATCAAACAGATGATAAATAGCGATTCATTCAACTGAAACCAAAACTTTTGGTATCGCAGGGATGTGTGTCTAATTACCAGCAATTGTTTATCTACATATATATTTTTTTATCTACATGCCTATAAACAGTAGTCTTGAAATCTTGTGAATTCATCGTGATCGGAACGTGTTTAATCTAAGTTCGCCTTACAAATATATATCGGAGCGAATTTGAACTTTAATTAAAATGACACTCAATGGCATTATGTATTGGGCAATAAACCAGTAAAGATTAAACAACACCGTGTAATTTATCTAAGACGTTGTGATAATTTTAGAACCTTATCAATTACCCAATTACTATTTTATTATTTGTCTCTTTATTTAGGGATCGAACAGTGAATTCAGCCTAACAGTTAACTATGCAAATGGAACGAAATGTGTTTGTGTTGAAGCCACACCCTCGAGTATTATCTCCCGAGCTACCTTCTTACTGAGGCTCGTTAACGGTTATAAGTTTGATTACGAAACAGAGCAGAGCATTGAACTGCGTGTAAGTTTTTATTAATTTCATAAAATTTTTGTAAACATATGTCTCAGTTGTCTTTTAATATCGGATGAACAATTATCACTAGAGTAACATGTTTGAATGTATTATAAGGTTATTTTATCTTATACTTCATCGTTTGCAGAAGAAAGGATTGTTTTAATTTTATCAAGAATTTATTTCTACACATTTTTTTGTTAAACGTTGAATATCCTATGTACCTTGAATAGAAAGACGATTGTCTATATAGTTGCAAATTAATATAAAGTAAATATTCATTGAGCAAACTTGAGTAAATTTTATATGACTTGAAAGTTCTTGTATAATGTACCCCGGAATTAAATTTTTTCTGTATTTTTACTGTAATCATAAGTAATTATATGTGACATTTTTCATAAGCTGAGCTTTACTTATGCACAGGTGGTAGCCAGGGGGGAGGTTAACAGTAGCATGTCTGCCACATGTACAGTAACTGTGTATATCAACAATACCAACGACAATGATCCAACGTTCAATCAGACCGACTACACCGCCACCATCCCAGAAAATCCGGAAACTGGAACGTTTGTTACCGTTATTACGGTAAATGTTTGTTTTATAGTACCATTGGTCAATTCGTGACTATACAGTCAGTTTGACAGATAGAAAAGTCTTGGTATTTTATGAACTAGAAACACCATATTATAGCGTTTTAATTCATACTGAATGCTTTGCAGGCAAGAGATGAAGATCTTGCAGAATACGGTGAATTGAGCTATACACTTAAAGGCTCTTCTATGTAAGTATTCTTTAAATTTAACTGTACACTTCAATATATTTCACATACTTCATACTCAATAAACCAAGATCAAAACATTTCTTTTGCTGATCCCTGAATAAAATAAGGGCCACATTAAAAATTTCTTTTTACTCTTCCTTGTTTCTTCCAAATTCAAAGTTAATTGTTTGTTTCACACTTTGAGAATAAAGCAAAAATCGTGTATTGTACATGTATGATATTTAAGATACATTGTACATAAATAAAACGATAAATAATTTGTTTCTTCAGACTAGACTAATAAACAAAGCAGATTATATCATAACAACATCTAATCTGTAGATATCATTAATTTACAGATTTTTTATTGATCACCAAAACGGTACGGTTTACACGACCGGAAATCCTGGTGAACTTGACAGAGAGACTCGCGACACGTATTATCTGACGGTGATAGCTACTGACGGAGGAGACAAGAGGGCGGTGGTCTCATTAACAGTTACTCTCTCCGACGTTAACGACAACAGACCTGAATTTCTATATGATACAGTGGAGATGTCAATTAACGAAAATACGAAGAAATTTACGCCAAATATACTGATCAAGGTTGGAAATACAGATTTATTTTATAAGAAATTACACATTCCTTAATGTTCTTTGTCGTTTTCCTGAAACTTAGAATGAAGGAATGCATACTATGTTACAGCATTTCAATACATTGCTATTGAAATATTACGCAACAATCACTTTAGTAGACCAATTCCACCACGGCCCCAACTCAAAACTCGAGGGTATTACGGCTGTTTATATGTAACGAATATCTACACTTATTCCGCTGGAAGTAAGTTATTCTATCTGCATGTGGTTTCTAACTTAAACGAAACACTAGATAGGAAGGAGTTATGATATATATATAAATATATATCCTGCCTGCGCCACCACGTGACGTTGGTAAATGTCCATCAGGATAGCTACTATGGTAACGATATACGCTCTATGTTTACAAGAAAAGATGAAGGAAACGGTTGATTTGAGAAGAAAATACTAAAAAATACAAAATAAAACAGAAAGCGGAAACTTGAAGTTGAAAACCGTACAGAAAGGTTTGACTCCGGGTGATGATAAACAAGGCCATGATGCAGTAGTTATATTAAACATTCATTTAAATCCACCACGATTACGACCATTTTATTGCTCATATCCTATTAGACTGACCAGGACGAAAATGCAATTGTTTAAAACGTATTTGTGTTTGTTTTTGTTTAAACAGGCAAATGACGGCGATGAGAGCGATACAAGTAATAGTGATATGTGGTACAGATTACACATACCAGACACAAATCTTCAGAGTAATTTCACTATCAACGACACCACTGGCGAGCTTATCGCTGAATATCCTCTAGACTATGAAAACCTCACACCTCCGTCAGAAGATGGACAGATACAACTGATCGTCATCGCAGAAGACCAGGGGATACCGCCTCTATACAGTAACATAACTGTTACAATCAACGTCCATGTGAGTTAATATCTAATACATTGCATAGTGTTGCTAAGGTCTGATAATTGCTCTTATTTATGGTTAATGTTAGATAATTACTTTAGTGTTACTTCATAGATGAAGCTTTGATGATTGATGACAATTCCATTTGTATATTCTGTGTCTTTTCGATTAAAAGGATGAGAATGACAATACCCCGAAGTTTGTACAAAGTAGCTATAACGCCAGGATACCTGAAAACTCATTACAAGGTAAGAACAGTCCAACGATTATACAAAAGACATACCAAAGAAGTAAAACAGATATAAAGTTCAACAATAACACCATTGTCGTATCCATTCCCGTTAGATATTTTAACATTTACACTTTCAAATGGCATATTGTTTTTGATTTGCATCATTTTGTAAAAACATAAGTTCCCAAAATGTAACAGAAATTCCTATGCGCCAGACTGAAGTTTATTAATAAGTGTAAACATCAATTTTGTTGCTGTGGTCCTCTGTGCTCTCTCTTAAACTTAGTAGAATTATAGATAATGAGCATCCCCTGATATGCTGATTCATGTTAACAACATAAATTGCATAAAACAACTTATACTTATAATACGTATTTGCATTATTTTACGGAGATTTTACGTTTTATGCAACGAATATATTTCTTTAAGGAATTCATATTGAGTTTTACTTGTATGTATTATTGTGGTGATATGTTATTAATTATGGCAGGAAGCACAGTTACATGGCTTACATACGTTTCTCTTCTCAAGTTCATCACGTCCGGTATTGCGTACATCAAAATTACTATATTTCAATTAGAAGTAAACAATCATGGGACACAACATCCTCTTGATAGGGTCATACGCATCCAGTCAATTTGAATAAATCTGAAATTATAAAATGTACATCAATGTCTCTAAGTAACGCTTCACTTTCAATTTTATTTGCCGGGTAGTGTAGGCAAGTTTTAAAATTCTACTTCTCCATCCCACCCTAACGTTAATGATAAAAATTTAGGTTGTTCGTGTCTGTTTAGACTGTGATGGGTTACGTAGTATTATATATATGATTTAGTGACAGTATCAGTTGTTAAGAAAATTAAGCTAATTTTTTTGTCTACGACAATTTATTTCCTGGTTTATTAAATGTGATTTTCTCAAATAATATTTGTAATAATTATGAATATGTTACGTAAACATTTAATGCAAAATATCTTTCACATATAATTTACGCCGTATTGCGTAATAATGATAATTCAGTAATAAACCTTAGCTATAACCCTATCCTGGTGGTCTGTCGGGTTTCCAATTCGTTATCAACAGTGTGTTGCATAATGCTTCCTTAATGAACTTTCTACCTTGCATCTGCCTGACGACTGTACTACTAATAGATTCATGTTCCCCTAATGATTCATTTGTCTTCTTGTTACTATCGTTTCCATAGTTTCCACGTTACGTTTGACAAACTTGCTGACCTATGATTTCCTCGCCTCCTTTTATTTTGTATTTCATAGTTATTATGTTTTTCAATATTTCAATAGTTTTACAGTTCTTTTCATAAACATGTATTAAGTTTAGAATTCTGAGTCCTGACAAAGAAGGAGGAGGTACAACTACACCACACAGCGGTTTTGTCCATTAACGTGCAAAACTTTTGCTGTGAAATGTAAACATCGGTTTGGTTAAATAAATTTATGATATTGTGTTGTTTTCAATGCATTCCATCTCAAAATGAAACTGTGTCTGTAGACGAAAATCAGATATACAGAAAGGTGAACAAGTATATATACACCAAATCGTTCTGATAACAAACCTTTGAGATTATGACTCCATACATCAAACATATAGTCATGTCAATCCTTGAATAACATCTGTTAATATATATGTATTTTCATCTTTTGACATGCAGTTTAATTTTACATCGTCTTTCGGTGATTCTTGATTTCAATGTGTTTAAGTAAGTTAGAATTCATTGTTGTAAGATCCACAACTGTTATGCTACTATATTATTCATAATAAAACGAAGATGTCAATTTAAGTTAAATATAGATAAATCAACAGTATTTCGTCATAATTGAATATTTTATCGCAGATTGATTTTCGAAAAACTAAGATTTGGTTTGGAAAGCTTATTATTTTTGTCAGCCGTGTATTGCACCAAATTCGACTATTTTTAAGGTGAACTCGTCAAAATACTGTCAGCCATAGATGATGATGCCACCAACACAAACAACATAATCCGCTACATATGTACTATATTGTCTTTTGTCTTGTGTAAGTTGCCGATTGTATCGTGTGTTGATTTTCGAACAATGCTGGTTTTGTTCAGAAAGAGTGTTAATTTTGTCTACCGTATATTTGTATCTGTTTAAAGGTAAAACCGTCGTCAATGTGTCAGCAACAGATGATGATGCCACCAGCCCCAACAACATAATACGATACTATATTGAAAATGGAGGATCCGATAAGTTCCGAATGAATGCAATCAATGGCATCATTACGGTTGATCTGAATGTAAAATTCGATAGAGAAACACAAGACTTGTACAATCTGACCGTGATAGCTGCTGACATCGGAACTCCTCCACGTACAGGAACGACAACTCTATTTGTCTCAATTACGGATGTCAACGACGAGATTCCCGTATTCGGTCAGATAAACTATAGGGCGGAAGTGAAAGAAAATATTACCGTCGGAACCATCATAAAAACATGCAATGCTTCTGATGCTGATGGGGACAGTAATCTGAAATACACAATATCACATTATTCAGCGACGGATACATGTATTTCAGGTGTCCCTGTCAACAGCACTCTGGTACAGGTAAGTCTCAGGTAACAAGTATGATATAGAGAAAAATAACCCAAAGCCAACATATTGGTAAAGTTAAAATTCAATCGATATTGTTCTGGTAAAGGTAACAACCAGTCGACATCAATGTGGTAAAGGTAACAACCAGTCTACATCAGGCAGGTAAAGGTAACAACCAGTCTACATCAGTCAGGTAAAGGTAACAACTAGTCTACATCAGTGTGGTAAAGGTAACAAACAGTCTACATCAGTGTGGTAAAGGTAACAACCAGTCTACATCAGTCTGGTGAAGGTAAAAACCAGTCTACATCAGTGTGGTAAAGGTAACAACCAGTCTACATCAATGTGGTAAAGGTAACAACCAGTCTACATCAGTGTGGTAAAGGTAACAACCAGTCTACATCAGTCAGGTAAAGGTAAAAACCAGTCTACATCAGTCAGGTAAAGGTAACAACCAGTCTACATCAGTGTGGTAAAGGTAACAACCAGTCTACATCAGTGTGGTAAAGGTAACAACCAGTCTACATCAATGTGGTAAAGGTAACAACCAGTCTACATCAGTGTGGTAATGTAACAACCAGTCTACATCAGTGTGGTAAAGGTAACAACCAGTCTACATCAGTCAGGTAAAGGTAACAACCAGTCTACATCAGTGTGGTAAAGGTAACAACCAGTCTACATCAGTGTGGTAAAGGTAACAACCAGTCTACAACAATGTGGTAAAGGTAACAACCAGTCTACATCAATGTAGTAAAGGTAACAATCAGTCTACATCAGTCAGGTAAAGGTAACAACCAGTCTACATCAGTCAGGTAAAGGTAACAACCAGTCTACATCAGTCAGGTAAAGGTAACAGCCAGTCTACATCAGTCAGGTAAAGGTAACAACCAGTCTACATCAGTCAGGTAAAGGTAACAGCCAGTCTACATCAGTCAGGTAAAGGTAACAACCAGTCTACATCAGTCAGGTAAAGGTAACAACCAGTCTACATCAGTCAGGTAAAGGTAACAGCCAGTCTACATCAGTCAGGTAAAGGTAACAACCAGTCTACATCAGTCAGGTAAAGGTTACAACCAGTCTACATCAGTGTGGTAAAGGTAACAACCAGTCTACATCAGTCAGGTAAAGGTAACAACCAGTCTACATCAGTGTGGTAAAGGTAACAACCAGTCTACATCAATGTGGTAAAGGTAACAACCAGTCTACATCAGTCAGGTAAAGGTAACAACCAGTCTACATCAGTCAGGTAAAGGTAACAACCAGTCTACATCAGTCAGGTAAAGGTAACAACCAGTCTACATCAGTCAGGTAATGGTAACAACCAGTCTACATCAGTCAGGTAAAGGTAACAGCCACTCGACATCAGTGTGGTAAAGGTAACAACCAGTCTACATCAGTGTGGTAATGGTAACAACCAGTCTACATCAGTCAGGTAAAGGTAACAACCAGTCTACATCAATGTGGTAAAGGTAACAACCAGTCTACATCAATGTTTTTAAGGTAAAAACCAGTCTACATCAGTGTGGTAAAGGTAACAACCAGTCTACATCAGTCAGGTAAAGGTAACAACCAGTCTACATCAGTGAGGTAAAGGTAACAACCAGTCTACATCAGTCAGGTAAAGGTAACAACCAGTCTACATCAATGTGGTAAAGGTAACAACCAGTCTACATCAGTCAGGTAAAGGTAACAACCAGTCTACATCAGTCAGGTAAAGGTAACAACCAGTCTACATCAGTGTGGTAAAGGTAACAACCAGTCTACATCAATGTGGTAAAGGTAACAACCAGTCTACATCAGTCAGGTAAAGGTAACAACCAGTCTACATCAGTGTGGTAAAGGTAACAACCAGTCTACATCAGTGTGGTATAGGTAAAAACCAGTCTACATCAGTCAGGTAAAGGTAACAACCAGTCTACATCAGTCAGGTAAAGGTAACAACCAGTCTACATCATTGTGGTAAAGGTAACAACCAGTCTACATCAGTCAGGTAAAGGTAACAACCAGTCTACATCAGTGTGGTAAAGGTAACAACCAGTCTACATCAGTGTGGTAATGGTAACAACCAGTCTACATCAGTCAGGTAAAGGTAACAACCAGTCTACATCAGTGTGGTAAAGGTAACAACCAGTCTACATCAGTCAGGTAAAGGTAACAACCAGTCTACATCAGTCAGGTAAAGGTAACAACCAGTCTACATCAGTCAGGTAAAGGTAACAACCAGTCTACATCAGTCAGGTAAAGGTAGCAACCAGTCTACATCAGTCGGGTAAAGGTAACAACCAGTCTACATCAGTGTGGTAAAGGTAACAACCTGTCTACATCAGTGTGGTAAAGGTAACAACCAGTCCACATCAGTCAGGTAAAGGTAACAACCAGTCTACATCAGTCAGGTAAAGGCAACAACCAGTCTACATCAGTCAGGTAAAGGTAACAACCAGTCTACATCAGTCAGGTAAAGGTAACAACCAGTCTACATCAGTGTGGTAAAGATAACAACCAGTCTACATCAGTGTGGTAATGGTAACCACCAGTCTACATCAGTCAGGTAAAGGTAACAACCAGTCTACATCAGTCTGGTGAAGGTAACAACCAGTCTACATCAGTGTGGTAATGGTAACAACCAGTCTACCTCAGTGTGGTAATGGTAACAACCAGTCTACATCAGTCAGGTAAAGGTAACAACCAGTCTACATCAGTCAGGTAAAGGTAACAACCTGTCTACATCAGTGTGGTAAAGGTAACAACCAGTCTACATCAGTCAGGTAAAGGTAGCAACCAGTCTACATCAGTGTGGTAATGGTAACAACCAGTCTACATCAGTGTGGTAATGGTAACAACCAGTCTACATCAGTGTGGTAATGGTAACAACCAGTCTACAACAGTCAGGTAAAGGTAACAACCAGTCTACATCAGTCAGGTAAAGGTAACAACCAGTCTACATCAGTCAGGTAAAGGTTACAACCAGTCTACATCAGTCTGGTGAAGGTAACAACCAGTCTACATCAGTGTGGTAATGGTAACAACCAGTCTACATCAATGCGGTAATGGTAACAACCAGTCTACATCAGTCAGGTAAAGGTAACAACCAGTCTACATCAGTGTGGTAAAGGTAACAACCAGTCTACATCAGTGTGGTAAAGGTAACAACCAGTCTACATCAGTGTGGTAAAGGTAACAACCAGTCTACATCAGTGTGATAAAGGTAACAACCAGTCTACATCAGTCAGGTAAAGGTAACAACCAGTCTACATCAGTCAGGTAAAGGTAACAACCAGTCTACATCAGTCAGGTAAAGGTTACAACCAGTCTACATCAGTCAGGTAAAGGTAACAACCAGTCTACATCAGTCAGGTAAAGGTAACAACCAGTCTACATCAGTCTGGTAAAGGTAACAACCAGTCTACATCAGTGTGGTAAAGGTGACAACCAGTCAATATCAGTCTGGTGAAGGTAACAACCAGTCTACATCAGTCAGGTAAAGGTAACAACCAGTCTACATCAGTCTGGTAAAGGTAACAACCAGTCTACATCAGTGTGGTAAAGGTGACAACCAGTCAATATCAGTCTGGTGAAGGTAATGTCCAGTCAATATCAGTCTGGTAAAGGTAATGTCCAGTCAATACCGGTCTGATGAAGGTAATGTCCAGTCAACATCGGTCTGATGGAGGTAATAACCAGTCAACATCGGTCTGATGAAGGTAATGACCAGACAACATCAGTCTGATGAAGGTTATGAAGAGTCAATATCGGTCTGATGAAGGTTATGACCAGTCAACATCGGTCTGATGAAGGTAATGAGCAGTCTACATCAGTCTGATGAAGGTGATGACCAGTCAACATCAGTCTGATGAAGGTAATGACCAGTCAACATCGGTCTGGTAAAGATATCAACCTACAATAATTAACGAGTTGTTAAAAATAAGGAAGATCTCCTCACCACGTTGGTAACCAGGGTAGAATCCAATGCATAAAACATTAAAACATCAACGTAATTATTGAGAATTTTCTTTTTTTTTTCTTGTTTTATATATCCGACTTGCATTATTTAACCGACTCATTGTCACTTTGTAGAACATGTTTGATGTACACGAAACCAATGGTTCTGTGTTTGTGAGTGACAGTCTTGACAGAGAAACAGCCGGTCAAGTAGTGATCACTATTCTTGTGAACGACACCATGTGTGCTGAGAATTGTCCACAGACATCTACAGGTGAGTAGAATTAATTGATGTGGAACTATTACACCACCTATAAATACAGATACTACTTCTATAATAAGAATATACCTGTAGGGGGATATTGAATTGCTGCCCAGAGGTATACAATATTTATTTTACTAGTATTCAGTAGTAACGTTATTATTATGGACTACACTATTTACCCAACACTGATTGGTCTAAAAAATCCGCACAGGTCAAATGTAGATGCGATATTAACCAACAATGACAAAACTTTGCACGAAAATTTAATATTGAAATCTAAAATTCCCGCCGTGAGCCATGCAAGTTAATAACTGAATCCGAAACACTCGCTGTAAAATATTAACCAATCAGACGCCGGTAAAAATCAACTCAGTGAAATAATTGCGTTTGAACGTAAAGCTTAAAATAAAGTCAGGTAAATATTACCATAGGATTCATCCAAAATTATGTTATATTGTATGATATGGTGATAATGATATAACCTTATTATTATCTAACATTGTAAGGGTGATATTATGCATGTGTGGGCCTGGATGCAGGGAAATATGAAGGTTTGTTTACTCGAAAGGATCACATTTTCCGAGGGCTTGCCCGAGGGAAATATGAGAGCTAAGGTTGTTTTTTTTTATTATTATTTCCTCTACCATAGCATGTTTTTTTTTATTGAAAACGTCAGTTTCTTATTCTGATGATTTAACTTGTGTTATGTTTAAGTCTATTCCCCTACCCCGCCCCAATAACCACTTTCTTCTCTCTTTGCAATCCTATGGTATACGTTTTCGTTCTAAGTATTGTATACTTTTATTTTATCAAAGCTCATAGAATGAACAAATGTTTGTATGAAAATTACGAACATACTTCTTTAATCACATATAATTGAAAATCAGTCATAGTTATCAACTTGATTTTATAAATGTGATGATACATATGAACACTGAATATGAATAAAAAAGATTGTTTGCACTCAAACTTAAACGCAGACTCGCATTAAGACAGATCATCAAATTGGCGCACGTATGATATCTGTCGTAGTAATAAATATATAGAAACGACAAAAAGTGGAACATCATTAAGCAGAATACCCTCTGCGCAAAAAGCGCTAACATAAGACTATCGTTTATATACAAATGTATGTAGCATTACTGAAAATAGACATGCTAATATTATATCATTGCTAACAAAAACATAAATGTTTCTTTTTCAGCATTACTGACCGTTGATATAAAGGCTGTGTATGAGGTGTCCTTTCCAGAGTCTTCTACAAAGACAGACGCCATCACCGTCACAGCTACTGGTGTTGTCAGCACAGGAGACGGTACGTATTGCTTGTGTTTAACGACAGATCAATTATATGCGTAAATGTATACAGATATGTGTATATTAACATTACATACATCATATAGTGTATATTGACATGGAATTTACCATACAGTGTGTATTAATATAACATGCATCATATAGTGTATATTTACATACATTGTAACATACATAATTTAGTGTAGTGTATATTAACATTACATACTGTACATTTTCTAGTGTATATTTTAACAAAGTATCTATCATATATTGCATAAAGACATAGCATTCATCATATAGAACATAATAATATAATATTCGTCATAAAGTGTATATCAACATGATATTCATCATGTAATGTATATTGATATAACATTCATCAAATAGTGCATATTAACATAAAAATTGGTCTTGTTGAAAGTGAAAGATACGTTTAATCACAACTAACAAAACATGAATGAAAAAATAAATAAATAGTTATACCAAATCGAAGCTCCCTCAAATTTTGTGCTGTGATTGCTAGTACATTTGAGGTCAAGGTAATGTAATGCGTTTTCCATTTACTTTTTATGCTATATTATATTAGTGCATACATCAAACTATTGATATTTTGTGTTCATTATTACTATCAACCGCTATACCCCCACTCCCCAAATTCCCCCCCCCCCCCCCCCCCCCCCCCCCCCCTCTCAGAAAATTTCTGCTGATCTCACGGGGAAAACACGAGTAAGTACGGATTGAATATCAATAGTCGGTTACGTATTGAAAACTGTAAGTTGCTGTCTCTGATAGGAGTTATTTTCTTATAATTTCATCTTTGAATATTCTATATATTTCTATGTATTCCATATTAGAATAGTAGTCTGTGGTATTCAGTACCGGTTACAGTCTATCATTTATGTTACATCAATATGCCATGTGTGGTAATACTAGGCAATAAATATATTCAAATTCCCATAAAAACGGGTCTTTAATTAAGTGCATGTTCTCATGTTATCATATTGCTTATTACAATTGTTATTATGATGTTGACACACCGTCATGTTATAATTCCTTTGTCTCCAATATATCACCAATACCGTTTGACCAGCGAACATCTTTTGTACGGTAGTGTCTCATAAACAAATTACATGGTAGAATCGCCATTGCGACATACATCACCAAACGACGATAAAACACTATGGCCATGTGTTATTGCCTGATGTATGGTATGTTGTATATCACTAAAATATTCTTAGTAAGGAAATACAAAACTACTAACACATCAGCGAATCTAATTTCATGTCATTGTCCCTGGATATATAAAATGTATGTTTTTCATCTATCATCTATATAAAATGTCTTTTTAAACTATCAATAAATAAAATTCACAAAATGAAAATGCTTATGTCTGTTTATTTTTGAGGGGCATTCATTGCAGACAATAATTTTATTTTCATTTCATTTTCCGGACGACGTGGATGCACAATCTGATTTGAAAGGACCGGATTGATAACTAGTCAAGTCCAGACTTAGTTTCAGCTCTCATCAAACTACAACGGTCATTGAAGGCAAAGACCCTATCCCTGTCGTGGTTGTTGGAAGATGTCTTATGACCAGTCGCTCATGAATATGTCATTACATACAATGATCTCATCCGTCAGACATAGGCGAATCAAGATATCTTTGATAATCACCATCTGTGACCAGGGCGTCTCAAAGATTAGACGAAGTGTTCTTTAAGACTTCATAGGATAAAAGTGACACAGTGGTAGTTTCCCTTCCAAAGGTCTATATGCTTCTCCTACAACTAACTTCAGCAAAGAGAAAGCTGGCCATGCCATTCTGTGTACAGATCCTGATGACATTTAGGCTAAAGTTGTGTATTATTACGAAACGAACCAGCTGATTAGCTATTGGTTGATTATAAATGAGGCACAGAACAATTGCGACAGGTAGCATTAAACATTCGGATCATAAATAACTTTGGAACATATCATACATCTTTTTTTACGATTGGATATAATTAGCATAGTCATATAAGTTACTTCATTTGCAACGACTGTTACAACAGTATGTTCTCATCTTATGAAAAATAATAAATCATCATATCAAGAATGTCTATATCATATCTATATAACAGTCCTTTTTTCAAATACACAAAAGTAACAAGTATTTTGTATCATCCATCTGATACCAATATGAAGCGTACGTCGTATGATTTATTAAGAAAATAGTAATGACATTCCGATGATAAAGCCAAATATATCACTGCAAATATAATATTAGTCATAGACATGGTATTTGCAGCATGCATTATAAGCACATCTGTAATTGAAACCTGAAAAATTATGAGGTTTTAACACCAAACTTGTTGAAAACAGCAAACATCCTTAAAATGATTAGTGTAGTAGGCTTTAATACCAATGAAACATATATGACCGGGGTTTCCGTCGTCCAGCTCTAACACTTTCTCGGAAAAAGACGTAAACTCAAACCTACGCCATTAATTTTCCTCGAAGTCCAGAAATTTGAGGATTTACCGTAACAAAAACATAAATTTAAGACATGCTAGTTAAGAATGTAATGCATTTCAGTTACACATCTAACGATATACCAATAACCTAAGTTTGGTTGCTCTAGATTTTATTGTTTGTCAGAAACTGCCTAATATGCAAGACTGAAACGTAGATTTTTCAAGAGTCCGGAAATTAGATATTTTTTATTTTAAAATGCAGCAATCCATGAAACATTTTGACAATGTCGTTCGGATAACTTGAGATCTTTCTTTACTCTGTATTTACTTAAAAGATAAGGAACAGGTACAGCTTACAGCTAAGCTGTAAGATATGTATCATTATTTCTAGATAGTAGCATCTATGTAATGTCTCCATTGATTTATACGTCCAGGGTTTATTCCCATTTTTCGATTTCCCTGACAGACATCGGCTACTGACCGAGTAATAATCAGTACAAGGTTTGTAAATATGAATGTTTATGACATCCATGGGAAAGCTTCGTTGTCGATATCATGCTGGTTATAAGCACAATTACGACATTGCAATATGTTGTTAATCTTCGAGAGGTGAATATATATATGAATAAAGTTGCTTGAAATATCATGATATGGGAGGTAACTCCAATTCAGAGGTGCAAAAAAATAATGATAGAAAATAAAAATGATCCTTTATTGCAGTTTAGATATAAGAAAAACATATTACTACCAATGCATTGTTGGGAAGTCAAAATAAGTAGTAGGGGAGGTAACTCCAGTGATTTGTATAAACATAAATGCAGCCAGAGATATGTACAGGACACAAAAAGTGACACCCAACACATAGTTTTATTAAGGATTTGCTTTTCTGTGATTTCAGTGACGTTGAAGTCTCGTTTCAATCTTTCATGAAAAGTTTTTGTAATGTATAACAAAAAATGTCAGTTTTTATGGCAAGATTGTATCCGAAAATGTGTCAACATTTCAGACCTCTGATGTAGGAAGTTTAGGTTTTAGAAGAATTTAAAAAAAATTATACCTCTGTATTTTCCCCTTTAAAATGAGGTATAATATATATCAGAAATTTTCGAATTTGCACCAGAGCAGATCCTTAATATTTAGTAATGAATACTTTGTCATAAGTTGTCTTTCAAAAAGCGTCTGGTGTTAAGTATAGTTCAATTCAATATAATGACTTGGGATGAAGGATCCATTTATTGTATATTTTACAGTATTATCTAATCTTATTTTGTCAATGATTTAGATATCCCTCCATAGAATGAAAAGGTTGATGGTATTCAATAAAATATTTGCTTAAAGTTAACAAAGTTTGCACTTGATCTCGACATCTAAAAAAATAATTAATTTCAATATTGCCTATTTGATCGAGGTTTTAAAATATATATTAAAATATATAAAAATCATATATATGAGACTATGTTAGTAGTTTGTGTGAGATAAACAACAAGACATACATGAATACACGAAAGCAACATACATATAAAAGTTGCAACAACATCAGATATTTATATTTTTATATTTCTTATATTTAAATTTTGTTTTATCTGCTTGTTTTTGAGGTACGCGGTGTTTCTGTTTGTTTAAGTACTGATTATTTAGATGTATTCTGGGTGTTAGTTATTTGTCGGTCTTGATGTATGTGTAATTGTACTGACGGGTGTGTCTGCATTTATGAAAGGATGTGTGTATCTGTGTGCGGTTCTAATTTCCATGTCCGTTTTTTTTGTTTTTGCTTTTTTTACCATGTGAATATGCGAGGAGTGTGAGGAAAATATGATGAAAGTACGGACGAATGAGTGTAAGAATGATTGTACATGTACATATGTATAGATAGAAAGTAGGAATAACATGTGTGGGAATATGTAATATTCTATAGGAATTATAATAGATGTTGTTTTATTGCTGGCTGATAAAAAAAAATATTAGTCCATCCTGATCAGACTTGATTCGATTTTTCTAAAATGGTTATATATCATGACGGTAAATTACTTATAAATAGTATTATTGTTAATAATTTGTTTTACTACAGCTGGTAATTGTAAGAAAAAGAAACTTGTATTTGGGTTGTATAAGCTGCGATGAGGTAAAATTGATAGCTGAAGTAAAGACACAAACAGTTGAATAAAAAAAGACACAATAAACAACACATCAACATAAAATTAAAAAAAAAAAAGACCAGAACGTATATATGCACAAAGATATAGAGATTAAAAAGGACACATGTAGACCGGTCAGTTAGCTATCAGTCAAAAGTAGACCGGTCAGTTAGCTATCAGTCAAACGATTAAAACAAATTGCTGTTAAACTGACTTCGGAGAAAAGTAACCCATCATGAGAAATTTCAGTAAAGAATGGCAATATTGATATTTCTGAAAACATGTTTTCAGCTTAAGATTAAAATTGTAACTATTTAATTTGAGTAAGTAGCCTACCTTTATTTTTATTATCATTAGTTGCAATAAGAATTTTATGTGCTCTTAACTCAAAATTAATGTGATTTTTTAAAGTGTCGAGGTTGAGATCTAATTCTAAACATTTACTTTTGTATATGTACTGTTTTATAATCAACAGAATAAGGTTATCTAAATTAACCTTTGGTGTTTATTCATATATCCAATCCTAAACTAAGGTTCTTTTTATAATCTTAATTCTTAGATTTTCAATCAGGTAGGATATATTATCACAGTCCCAAAGAATATGAGTTGTAGTTTCGGGTTGTGTATTCCAAAAAACCTTATCATTAGTGTTACGTTTTATGCTTTCTATCGGTGATTGGCAGACAAAGCCATGATTTATTCTATTCAACACATTGATGTCTTCTATATCAGGGTTAGGGACAGATGAATGAACTATATTTTACTTTGATCTTATTATTGATTTTCGTAGAACAATTCTACCTAGATATATAAGAATTCTTTTTGACCATATTTGTCTTTCAATTTAGTGGCTTTTTCATAAAGTCAGTTTATCTTTTATGTTTTACAGAAAAATCCATTCCAAAAGAATAAAGTGTGTCTTTCCTAATTTTATTTTTATGATGATAAACATTTGCATTATGTTTTCACTACCGATCAGGAGTATATAGGCTAAATAAGATACAACCAATTTTCGATGAATATAATTGAAACATGATTTAATATCTAAATCGATTAAACGAGAGCACAATAAAAACAAATATATGTATTTGCATGAATACTCTTAAAACAGACCAAGTGCTCTGGAGAACGTCTTCTGCTTATCGGCGACACCCACCATACAAAACTAGGTAAACTCCAAACGCATTATACTAGCAATTGTACATGGTCATTTATGTTATATGGCCCAAGCAACGGTGATGTAAAAAGGGTTTATTTTAAATTAGGCAACTTTACCCTTTACTGAATTATCTTGTTCTTTAGGGTTCCGAACAACTTCTTTCACGGGATCAGATTCTGAAATGCCTTTATTTGAAATATTAAAAGAAATTAAAAAAAAAAAACCTTCAGATGTCATATTTAAAATTAAACAAAATGAATAGGGTTTCTTTCATTCTTTTCCTGATTATTAACCATTATCTAAAAGCATTATACTTATAACAGTTGTATGGATACTTCGACAATAATATTACTATAGGATGAACAGGTATTTAACAAGTGAATGTATCGTACCATACAACAGCTATTACCTTAAAGACGGATGTCAATGCAAAAAAATATCTAATTCCACAGGTTAGAAATAATCGAGGTTATATCAAAGAAAAGGGAGATGATGAAACCATGGAGCAACATGGTTTATCTTGAAATATAAAAAAGGAGGATCAGCTGTACAAACTGACAACAAGTACCAACCTTCCACTCGTTGGAGACCATATCGTAAACCACATCTCAAACCTGATAATGGGACCATGGTTGGGAAAATAGTAATTTTAAGCAACATTGACTAAGAGGAAGGAAACCAGTTCAAATACACAATTTCAACATCCAATAAAGATATGAAGTGAGAACCGACGATTCAAGTAGGGATGAAATGGAGAACAAATCTTTGGAGACGTCTTTAGAAACTTTTTAAAAAATTTAAAAAAAAAAAGGGGGGGATTGAACCACAGGCATAGCCTATATTAGTTCTCTCCTAGATTTAATATATTGTGATTTTGATTATTTGTATGAAACCTGAAATGTTTTAACTGATATGATATATAGGTTTGAAGGTAAGCACATATTTAACGCACATTCGATTCGATTTCCTTCTGTATCGCGTTGCACTTCTATGTCGTACACAAGCGAAAACTGTTTTCATCATGTCTGTACGGCTGTACACTTTTGTGTGGTATACCTTCTTTACGTTATATATTAATGTCCTCTACTACAGCTGTAAGTGACCATGGTACACCTTTACGTGACATATTAATGTCCTTTACTACAGCTGAAAGCGGCCATGGTACACATTAACGTTACATAATTTTGTCCGCTTCTACAACTGGAAGTGGCCATGGAACTCTGTTACACCTTATCGGTGATTGGAATGTTCAGTATTTGAACGGTTAAATATGATGAAGTTAGAAAAATGATCCAGAAGGATAGCAGGTGGCGCGGTTAGGGTAATAAGAAAAGCAATATATGGAAACGGTCGATATCAATCGATGAAAATAATATGGAGCAAAACTATATGATAGAGTAACATGAAATCATGTAAATAAAATTCGCAAACGAACTCACATGGACTCAGTGTACTGTGCTAGAGAAATGAAGGAAAATGCTTCGTTTATATACCACAAAAGTGAGACGCAGTACTGAAACGATTAAAATCCTTCGTTTGTGCACCGTAAAAGTGTAAACTCGGCACAAAAGTGATTAAAAAATGTGTGCACCAGACAAAAGTGTGTCATGGCGCATAAACGATTAAAATGTTGCAAAATCTGGGACGGAAACAAATGAAGAATATGTACAACAAAACGAAACCGAAAATGCTTCATTTTGTGTACCATAGATTTGATATAACATTAACACTCCTAATAGATCCTGTATTCGTCACACGGTAGTCAGTATGTCAAGTCATTATTGAAGAAAAATAATCGTTATGAGACGTCAGTAAAATTGTTAACATATCTAGGTTATTAAATAACTTAAAAAAGTATGACATCAAAGACTAAAATTAGCAAAACTCCATTTCCTGAAAAAGTGCTGTTTAATTATTAAGAAAAAAACTATTTTACTGTTTAAAAGGAACAACATAGAAAAATAAATTCCAAATAATTTTAAAACGTTCATGTTATTGACAAAGCCAAAAACATTTCTGATTAAACATTAATACATGTACTGTATATATACCAGTAGACGTGGGAATGTTAAACAACTTGCTATAAAAAAACAAAGTAGACAAAGTCCCATAAAACAGTATTGGTCGTGATTAATCATAGTTATAACGTATATGGTTACCTAACAGCCGGGTTGATAAATGTGAAGTATTTACAGGAAATTGATCGGCCCTTATCCCGACTATTCCCCGGCTACTTGTACCACATGACTGATAAGCGGATACAATGGCCGATATATTGATATAGCTCATCGAAACTCACACACCTTGTGAAAGAGTATTGTTGGAGTCAGACACCATTAACTACATCCATGATCCAGTGTGCTGCCCCTTTACATCTGTCCCGTTAAGGTAGGTATCTTTTGTCATCAGTAGGAAGGTTTAGTTATGTAAGTGGTGCAGTATTACAGGAAGGTGTGTCATATATCGTACCTCGTACACCTAACACCGCCATCGAATCCTAGGTTATCTATATACCTGCTACCGACTAGGTTGTATAAATATAAATATAAATATCAGGCAATGGTAAAGAAAAAGTCGATGTTTTAACTTTATAATGAAATAATATTTTTCTACACACCGAAACTTAATATTTCGATTATTTTCCTGCACTTAACAACATACCGTATCAGGTGAATTGAAATAATTATTCGATAGCCTATTTTTAGCTGACGATTTCAAACCTAAATTGATACAATCCTGATATCTAATATATTATTGGACACATTTTGTTCGTCTCTGCAGAATCAGTAACATTACATTGTTAAAGGTAGTTACACTTCAGTATCCACGCTACTATCCATTAACAAAGAGAAACTCAATTGGGGTAGTCTTTAGAGGTTAATGAGTGTTCTGTAAATAATGTATGTATTATTGTGATAATATGTTATTAATTGTGAGAGGAAGCACTCTTACGTGGTCTGCTACACACGTGTTTCTTCTCCGGTTGTGTGTATACAAAGTTTTACTTCCGGTATTGCGCATCGGAAATCTTTATAATTTTACACGCAAGAAAATCTTATCCTCTGGTTTGTTAATCTGTCAGAACTAAAATTTACTATATTCGTGATTTTGTAAGCCTTTTACATCGTTTTTATTAGAACATAAGTAACATTTTCTATGTCTCGTAGTCCCGCGATTTACGATCCTTTCGATCCTCTCGGACTTTTTCATACTGCGTAGCGATGTAAACAAATGGTGGCCCAGTTGTGTTTTCCCCTGGGACACAACAAATTTTCGATAGGGTAAGGAACATCCAATCATTTTGAATCAAACCAAAATTCTAGTATGTATATTGAAATCTCGGATAAACGTTCACTTTCAAAAATTCTGCGTTACTGTAAAGACCACGTAGGTTGCTGCTTTGAAAGTCGGCAGCTTCAAAACTCTACCTCTCCCACCCACCCTTTATTATAATTCTCTTATGTTAGAAAATGTCAGTTATTTGTATCTGTAGAGTAGGTTAATGTGTGTTATGTAGAAGTAGACTTTGTGATTGTATCAGTAGTTTAGAGAGTCAAGCTAGGGTTCCTTTGTCCAGGACAATTAACTACATGGTTTATTACATGTTTTTCCTCTAAATGTATCTGTATTAATTATGAATATGTTACGTATTCCTTTATGCAATATTATGTAATCTTAGTCAGATTATGTAATGACAGATAATTTACGCAATATTACGTAACAATGACAATACAGTAATAAACCTTAGCTATCACCCAAACCTGATGGTCTTTCTAGTTTTAATTCATTTACAACATTAGTGGGAAGCAGAAAGTTTGTACAAGAAACTTTCTACTTGCATCTGCCTGACGATTGAACTATTAATGGTAGCAAATTTGTGTTAATTTGGATACTGTTTATACGTAAACAAATACACATTTGTGATAATCTTTATACTGTTTATAAGTAGCAATTACACGTTTGTGTAATCCTGATACTGTTTTATAAGTAAGCAGTTGTACCTATGCGGCTATCGCTATATTTATCAGCTGATTATAGCTTACGTTTTAAGGAACTTACCGATATCACGTAAAGGTATAATACATTACTACTTCGTACCTGGTTCTCAGGCCGTGTAGATCTGTTATCTCAACCAGGAAGACAGGTCTAAGTCGACCTATCGATAACAAACGTGGTTAGGAATACTGTCGATACATTAACTACAGGTAAAGGCAATATTGGTTTTAAAAGATATTGACAACATTTTCTATCAGTTACGGAAAGACGGGTAATCTTATCCGACAAATGTATTCCATTTTAAGACAATCCGCTAATATCTGTCATAATACAACTTTATTAAAGGGGTATTCCTCCGTTCGAACGCCAGGTGTGTGTTGTACATTAATTTATAAAATTTGCATAAGATCTTACACTCATATTTATGATTAACTGTTATGGAATAAATATCGTATTTGAACAGAAAATCCACAAAACTCCGAACTGGAATATTCAGTCACGCCTCCTGCACTTCATTTATATATTACGTCAGTTCGGTAAAAGTCGCATGGCATATCGTAGCGAGTGATGTAGATGTACCGTTTTTGTTGTGATTATAGACCTCAATTATAGCCTGTTTTACACCAATTATTTATGTTGATGGTAACATGCATAGCTAGTAAATGAGTTCAGCATATCAAAACAACATTTAAGATATTACACACAAACATACGCTATGTTCAAAACGCATAAATATGAGCATCAAAGGGCGCAAACACGTGTGCCGTGTTTACAAACCGATGTTTACATGAATGTAAATGAAGGAAATTGCTAAAGATAAAATAAATACACAGTATACTTGTAATATCACTCGTTCGATGAGTTAATATTGTGTTATAGCGTCTGTTATATGTCAGCACGATAAAAAGTGTAACTTCGAGCAGAACTTCATTATGAACCTGTCGGTCTGTTGCGTCGACTATCAATTTATCCCACAAAACCTTTCCAGAAGCAATGCAAATTCCTCGTTCGACTTGATTGACACGGCCTCCTTTTTTATGGCATTTGCTATCTTGTCGTGTCCTCATTTCCTTGTCGCACTCACTGCGATATACTTTTGGGTGAATTAACGATTCATCTTCGTCGCCTATAGAATATACAATTTGATGTAATTTTGTGTTTTTCCCATACATCATCATTAAACCTCACTGCGTATGTGCTTTTCTATCGACGGAATGAACGGAAATTCAAAGTGATGTCCATAGCTCATTAAAACTTTTTCGTTGCCCCCATCAGTTCAGAGACAAAAGACTGCACCCCTTAATTAATTCAATCCTGTCCGTCCGATTAAACAATTTGCTTATCGCTAACCCGGGGAGCCGTGTACGCCGTTTTCGTTTCTGTTCGTGAACTTGTCCGCGCATGCTCGTATTAATAGTCGTTAGCGGCGATACAATTTTGCACTTCGGGTCGAAGACACATTTTGTTTTTAAGAACTTTGGGTTATCTTTGTGCTTTGAATATTGTTTTACGGTAAAGGAGGTGGTGCATAGGAGGGCTAAATCGGCCCACGGCGATTTTTTTCCCGGAAACATATTTTTGTCAAAAGCATAATATCCCCGATTATGTGGGAGGAATTAATTTCCATTCCTCAATGTATATATTCTTTTTTTGGTGATTTCATTTTTTCCCCATCTAACTGCATAAGAAGCTAATGTTTTGACCACTAATTATTATAGAACACATTTTTATTTCCTATTTGTGAAACAAATTCACCCCATTTGTTTAAGGTTTAATTTTGTATATGAATCATCACGCTCTGTGACACTAAACTTAAATTTCAGCCTAATTTGATGTCTTATTTGTGAAAATCATTGTTTTTAACTTTTCATTTAAAGTCTAATACCACAAAGTTATTAATGGAGTACTATCAAAATTTCCAGTTAGAAATAATCTATGGATATTCATAAACATTTAATGAAACAAATTTATTTGGTGAATTACTGGATATGTCAAGATTTTATTATGTTAAATGCATACACCCCCAATTTTGGACAACATATCAAAGTACCGAAAGTACTGAAAAATAGAGGCAAATGCTAAAAATCCAACAAAAATAACAATGCAACCAGACTTTACTGCTTGTGTCAGACAAGGTGCTCCTTTTTAACCCTTGGATTTTTAATACAATTTACTTCATGACCTTTCATTGTAAGCAAAAATCTTTTGTTATCCAGTAATTTTTGATGATTTTGTTTGGTTGTGTATCAAGACTAATATGCAAACATGTTTTTTAAAAGCAAAATTTGATAGTACTCCAACGATTATTACATTTTATCTACTTAACAAATAAAAGAAAATTTCAAGAAGTAATTTTTTTACTGATAATTTTGTTAAAAAAGCTGTAATTACACTTTCTATTATACAAATTCATACTAAACACACATGTTTTTATAAAATATAACATCACATGAGACTATCAATGCAATATGAAATTTATCAAGTACTTTTGTACGAGAAATATACTGAATTTAAAAGGGAGGGTACACATTTTTTACAGAAATCATGTTAGGTGGCGCTGCGTATACAGCATTTGCCAATTTTCGTTTTAGTGTCTAAAATGACATGTATTTGGTAAAAGTCTATCATAATATCATGCATAAAATAATATTCGGCCGTGGGCCGCCATGCACCAACTCCTTTTATAACTTTTACTAGTTGATGAAAATTCAAAATTCCCGTTTACTTTTGTATTTATAGCATCAACTCATTTCAACGACAGAATGCCCCTTTAAAGATCTGTTCTCGTTGAATTTCAGTCACGTTGAAGTCTCGTTTCGATCTTGCATTAAAAAAAATGTTCATGTTTAACAAAAGAATTGCAATATTGTATTTGATTTTTTTTCTCAAAATTTCAGACATTTGCTGTTATAAGATTTGTTTTTTGAGAAATTTAAGAAAAAAAAAAGTCTAGTTAGCGGTCATTTTGAAAATTGCTTTTTGTTTGATTTTGTGCAAGGCTCAAATACTATTTTTACTGAACTTTCTTCACTAAAATCATCCTTGCGTTGGCTATTTTCAATATTTCTGATTCATTTTTGCTGTAAAACTATACAATTGAAATAGTAAAATACAAAGTGGGAAATTACACAGTTTTTGCATTGTACTGTAACTGCAGCAAAATTTCCCGAAAAGCCAAAAAATAAAAAATATTGTTTTTTTTTTTTTTTATATAATTCTTTTATTTTTTGAAGATTTTTCTCATATTAAACAATAAACATGATGAATGACAAATGTAAAAAAAAACATACACACACATACTCTCACACTTACATGTCCTCATCATGCATCATCATCAACATGTATCATCATCGTCATGCATCATCATCATTATAATCATCATGCATCATCAACATATATCATCATCATCATGCATCATCATCATCAAGCATCATCATCATAAGTTTAGTCAACATGCATCTTCATCATAATCTTAATCATCATCATGCCTATTCATCATCATGATCATCATCATCATCATCATCATCATCATCATCATCATGTATCATCATCAACATATAACATCATCAACATATAACAACATCATCATATAACATCAACATATAACAACATCATCATCATCATCATCATCATCATCATCATCATCATCATCTTACATTATCGTCATCATGTATCATCATCAACATATAACATCATCAACATAAAACATCATCAACATATAACATCATCAACATATAACATCAACATATAACATCATCAACATATAACAACATCAACATATAACAACATCATCATGCATCATCATTATAGTCATCATGCATCATCAACATATATCATCATCATAATCATCCTTATCAGCATCATCGTAATCATCATGCATTGTCATTTTCATATTCAGCATAATCATCATACATCATTACATATCAGCATCAGCATCAGTACCATTTAACACAAGATATGCATTTATCATTATCATCTTCAACATCATAATCATCCTCCTATTCCACATGCTTCTTTTACTTTCACACAACTCATTCATGTACATTCACACCCATTCTCACACACATAAAGCAGACTGACTTCACAACAAACACACACACAGATACACAAGCATCAAATATTAGTTGTTGACAAAAAAAAAGAATTCACAATGACCCAACAAATTCGTTATCAGTTTTAGAAAGAAAAACCTTTTCCTATTTGGTCTGCAAAGTATCTTTTTTAAATTTTAAGCGTTAAATCTAGCAAAAATGATGAATAATTGGGTATTTTACTCTTCAAAATTTAGGGGTAGGAGTTACATAAATTGCTATTCTGATTGAATATAATTGGCTAGATCAAAATTTAAAATGAATATGCCAGTTTTGTCAATTCCAAGAACATTTATACAGATCAGATAATACACTTTAAGATATTACTTTGATTTGGTGTGTGTATGGTAAAAAATGCAGAATTCACGTAAAATTACACATTATGTAAATTATAATATTTAATCAACAATAGCTCAAAAACGAGCACGCCGCATATGACTTTTTGTTCTAATTTTTATCTCTGTATTGTCCCCTTTAAAATGAGGTATATTATTTAAAAAGTTAATCGTCAGAAAATTTTGACTGTTCACCAAACCAGATCCTTAAGAATCAATGAACCATGTTATGGAAAGCTATGTAAATTATGGAGAAATTCCACCTTTCAAAACAATCAATACAACAAATGACAAATTTCATAACACGAAAATAGCGAAAAGTTATTAAGAAATACACAGATATAATGATGTATTACATAGCAGCTATTTAAATATGTCAGATGCCAAAGTTCGACGATCCGAGTGGAAGAAGGGAATTGTCTCGGTACGAAGTTGAATGATATACGTAGCTTTCAGACAATCAATTATTGTATAATAAGGGAAGAATTGTGGCACACTCAATATAAAAACGGAAAATGTATTGGTATCATGATAAAGACGTATGACTTTATCATCTGTTGAGTACTAAATATTTTAAGTGATATCAATGTATTTTAAAAGTTCGATCATTATTGATTAATTCTCTAAGTATACTGTATATATAGTTTCATATTTCTTGAAGTGTTGCTGAAACCTTAAAAATGTATTGGTGGTCATGTATCGCCATATAATGCACCAATCAAGATTGTCTTTATTTGATGAAGCTGTGATCAACTATATGCTCAAATTGTCCTGATTCGCAATCAAAATTACTTATTTCGATATGCAAAATGGCGTAACATAGTATGACAGTAACAATATACATTTGCAGGCTTATCTCATTTCCCACTATTCAATTTACTCATATTAAAGTATTTTGACAAGGTCATTTTTTATACATGTAGGTTATCAATAAAAGCTGAATGTTTTACAGCTTGAATGAATGGTTTGGACAAATACGTACTGCTCTTCCAGTGGCTATATATGATCAACGTGGTATAACTTTCTCGTAAATCAAATACCATACATCCGTGATATATGTGAAGAAGCGATTAAAGGACCTCTTTATGACACCATCAGTTTTTTCCCATATATCATGACTCGTGCGAAATTAAATCAGGAATTTCGATATAGTTTTAACTTCTACAATCTGCGTGGCAATCCTAAACATGACTAAAGTTGACATCAGAGAATACCGAGAGTACAAAAAAGTAATTCTAACTCGATATCGATAAAAATATGGTTAAATAAACAAACACCAAAACCCTTGAAAAAGGACAAGTAAATACGACCAAGTGGTCCATATGGTAAGTGTTTCTACCTTATCGAAATACCCACCGTGTGAATATAGGCAAACTCCATTATGTCACATTCTCAAAGTTAGAACTAGGTTAGTGACAATTGAAACACTGGGCATATCCTCAAACACGTTAATTTCATACAAGGAAATCAAATATTTCCTGATGTCGATCATACAATTTATCATGATCTTTATCTACCTGCATCTCCCGAAAAATTGTGATGTTAATGTTAAAGCAATGGTATAATGAACACAAGCGCCATAATGTCGAATCAAATGTCAACACCGTAGGTACGGGAAGCAGGATTATCTTATTTACTAAATTAATGAATAACCATCTCTTCCTCCGGTTTAAACTCGAGGCAGCATCATAACTAATCTTTATATCCTGGACCCAAAAATAATCTCATTTACACCATATCAAATAAGCAAAGAAAATAGCGAAAGGTTTCATTCGAGGAAAACCGAGGCAAAATATTTGATCTAATTGAACTATTTTTGCTAAATGCTTAATTTGCGGGAATCAACAACATCATGTAGCGGCTGTTTCGAAGGTCTATGAATACCAAACGATACTATTTAATGAAATAAATTTCCGTCAGTATTCCAAATTTTAATGAAAACCATTAAGTGTAAAAATTAAAAATGTGGACAGCAAGTACAAGGATTGCAATATCTACCAGGTGGCTTTTATCAAACGATAAAGTTCAGTATGATAATGACATTTCGGTCCATGAAACTTAATATCAATACCATAATGAACTTTATATTCGGATATAACCACAGGAAATACATTTTCATCCTTGAATATTTATCGCTAAATATAATCGTTCATATTTCTGTGTATGACTATAAAGATGGACGAACGTTATCCTTATTTCAGAACACACTTCCGTTCTACACATGAACAAAGATGACGAGGCTGATACATCATGCGATTTTCCTGTTTGTTTTATTTTCTATGGGTGAGTGGTTCTATCAAAACATTATTTAAAAAAGGATGATGATGTAGTTGCTCGCAGTTCTATAAAATATCTGATAGTCGGTACCTATATACGTTCTCACATATTTCTTATTGTTAACACTATATCTCCTGATTGGACAATCTTTAAAAAAACTCTAAAGGTTAACAGAGAAGAATTGATTATATTCACAATCTTCCTAAAACCTAAGACTACTTTCCTGTGACACTCTCGTTTTGTGTGTGTGTTGAACCTAGAACGATCCAGAACGATATATTTCTATCTCTTTTTTATTGTTGTACAATGTATTAATGTTTTATGATATTTACATATTCAGTCTGGCTACAGCAATTACCATCCCAGTTTCCACCCACTATGTTTGCATTCATGCCAGAGAACAAGACAAACGGTAACTACCATCCCTATATATAATATACATTGTATATCAAACAATATATCCACCTGGTTTAACGAAAATGTTACTTTAAATTAAATCAAATAATAGAAGTTTAGCAGATCTTGATTGTTTTGAAATAATCCCAATGTCATTTTACTTTTTATATCGTTACATTTCTTTAACATGACAGGTTCCCTCATCAAATCATTTGATGTCACTGACTCCGATAATGACAACATTACACTTGATATATATGATGACTTCACTCGCTCAAGCGTCTACCTAGTTCAGTCCAATAGCAGTAGAGGGTTTGTGACAGGAAATGTCTACCTCCTCAACCCGGATAATTTCGACTTCGACAGGGTGAGATATTTGCAGGCGAATCCCTAGATACTGAAGGATAAGCCGAGTAAATGAATGAAATATATACAGTAAACTGTACATCATGACATTACGTTAAGAAAGTGCCAACAAGGAGTAAAAAGTAATCATGTCATTAATTTATCCTTTAAAATTATAAAATAAAAGCAAATCATTTTTAAGAATATTTGATATAGATTTGGTTTTCACTGTGAGCAAAGAGATTAATGCGCCATGCATTAATAACAACGATATGATCAATAAACAGAATATGTCTAGTTTCTTCAGACAAGTTATATTTCGTTCGTGAGGTAAGTGGTTTTCATATTTTTCCACTATGGCTACACACTATCTTTCTGTGCGTGCGCACATCATCATTCCTGTAGAACATTTTGGTTATCTGTCAATCATTGTAGCATATAATAATTTGAATTAAAAAGATGTCCATTTGATGACATAATGAAAAAAAAAATTATTATCTGTTTCATAATCACAATATTTAAACATAGAATACTATAACTGTCTTTATATTGTACCGCCATAATAAACCATCATAAAAGAACTCGAATAATGTCGCTACGTTTTTATGTTAGATGTGGTTGTCTTCCTTCGCCAGTTATGTTACCACATGATATATGTATATAATTGATGAAACAATGTAATATTTGCACTAAGTATTGTTGATCCGATGCTAAAGATTTGAATTTCCTGTCGTAATTATACTCTGTTGAATATATGTAATACGTGTACGAATCGCACCCACTGATGTTTCATTTAGTGGAGGATTTGTCATAACAATTATGTCAGGGTATCGGACCGAACACACTGCGCCATTGAAACAATTTGCTTTTCAGAAAGTGGATGTGATGCATTGTTATAGGCTGTAGGTATTCTTGGCTAGGTGAACAGATCATAGCAGGTGTCAGAAAAGTGTCTTCAATCGTCATTATGTTGTTTATCTGAAAGTTAGATATTTGAAATTCCTTGCTCTTTTTCTGTATTAGATATATGTAAAGTGTACATTACCTTAACGCTGTTTTTGAAAAGAAAGCATTTATTGATAGAAATGATAATTAAGGTCACCTATCAATTTTCATAATTGAATTATCAATACTTAGAGAATGCTTTCTCGATATCAATGAATGATTTTCAAAAATAAAAACTGAACTATTCATATCATTAAATTATCCATTATCATTGATAGATGCTGTTGATTTATATTTATATTTTTTTCGAATTTTTTAATATTGATAAATTAATGAGTTCAGAGTTCCGTTTAAGTAAAACGGAACTAGGAATCATAGCCTTCAGAGGATTTCGAGCACCCTCCAAATATTCTGTCGATTACATGGTGGTGCTATTTTTGACTGTTAACAATGACAACATTTCTTGATATCAATGTTTAATTTATTGATATGATTAATGCTTTATTTATCACTATGAATGAATGAGCTATTAATATTTACCAATAAGATTTTTCGTCATAAATAAATATATCTATGTGTACGGTGTGCATGCTTCCCTTGTCATTTGTCTGATGAAGCTGACAGTGCACATACCGTACTAGTCATCGAAAACATCACGCATTAAAATAATCCTTGCATTAACCACACTTCTCAATTCGCAGAAACTGTGTAGAGATATTAGGTATTAATATTCATAAATTATTTTCAATAGTAAATATCTCAATGCCACAATGACTTACCATACAGGTCAGTTTATCGGGCCCAATCATCACTGCGCCATTGACACGTTATTTTCAAGAAAGCGGTTGTAGTGAAGTAGTACAAAGGGACAAATGTTCAGATTATACCTGGTACCTACCCTGAAATCGCAATGTATATACATACTTGCGTACAAATTGTTCACGTCTTACATATTTCGACACATTTTAATTACGACAGGAAATTCAAATCTTTAACATTTGCAGTAACATCATGTGATACATTGTTTTAACAATTAGATATACATTTTGTATAACATAAATGACGAAGGAAGACAATACAGTGCCCTGGCCTGGCCTCGAGCGAAACTACGACCTGTGTCACCTTATCGCCTAGTCTAAATATACGGAAGCGTATTGCTGCAAAAATGTATCTGCATACACATTTAGTTTTTTAAGTGCTAATGTGCAGGTTACTAAATAAACCTGTAATGACATAAGAAGGTGTGTGTTAACATTTTTCATAACGGGTCTGCTATAGATCTGCTCTCCTTGGTACAATGTGCAATGTAACTCGTTTTTTGGGATGTCATCTATTGTCTCCTTATTGCGAACGTCATAATCATAAAAGGCCATATAATATGCAGATTGTTAACATACTATACGCTTTTTATAAATTCTTCTGAGTGTTAGTATGATTTCATTGTCTTTGCCTCACTTTGAAGAGATTTGGTTCTATTGCGACTTCCTATATTGGATATATTTTCTCAAATACTAACTCATATAATTAAACAATTAACATTACTGGAATAGCAGATATATGGGATTTACTGCATATAAATGGAATGTAAACAATAGAAGATGTTTAACACTCGCTTGGTTATACGTTTCCGGTGTAACATTGCCATTGCTACATACAGACATATCCTAATTACCCTTACATAGAATTCTCCTTTGCAATCAAATTTTGTCCAGGTCACTATCACTTTGATACCAATGCAAGTGAAATGATACAGAGCAAGTTTGACGGGTCAATAACATTAAAGATAATACTGATCTATTGATGCCGGCAATAGAAAATAAATGCATCACCCCAAAACATTGTGCAGTGTACTCATATTAAAATATGTAGGTCATTGCGACCTTCGAAAGGACAGATTAAAGGTTATGATGTAGAAAGTTTAAAATATTACTTGTTCAATGTAAAATTATCTATATCTTACCGGTAAATATATTCTTGTGTATAAAGCAAAGCAGATAAAATTCATTGACGCAAGGTCATTAGAACTGTTATGATATCATAACAAGACTGACAAAACAATGAATTGAAAATTAACTAAATGAAGCAAGTTATACATACATGTATATAACTCATTAGAAAAAAATTGTTTTCTTCAAAATGAAAACTCCTACTTTCAATGCATTACATTTCTTTAATTCTTTCTCTCTATACTACATGTGCAGCATAACTAAGTGGTCTCGGCACTGTGATCATATTGTTGAGTCTTCTTGGTTCGTTCTTTCATTACATACGACGACATTCGTTGCCGTGCGCATTCCTGATACTTTAGTTTTTTTTAACCTAACAGGGAAGGAGGGAAGTGAACTTAGGTTTTACAGCAAATGATGGCCAGAACACGGTAAGATATGAACAGTGAGGATCCATTTACGACACAATGACAAACTAACAAACTAATGATTATCATAATCGATAACTGTCCGTTAGAGTAACCTCATATCTACGGAAGACTATACATGTCTTCTGGATTGGTTAATTTCTTAATTAACAACGAAGCAACTACAGTACGAGGAGGGTGATTTGGTACTCAAACGCTCACAGCGCGTTTGCGCCCGTCGAGCGATGGGGATTAAAACCCCGCTGCAATCCCGCCGTAATCCCGCGCAAGCGATGTCGCTGCGATCCCGCTCACGCAGCGATTCCGCTCTGACAAGCAGCAACCCCGCTCAGCCAGCGATCCCGCTCCGGCGGGCCAGCAAACCCGCTCAGCCAGCGATCCCGCTCCCGTAACATGGACACAAGAAATCCTGCAATCTTTTTTTTTTTAATATAACGATGAATAAGAAGGAACTCATATTTATTTCATCAGAAACGTTCGCAGAATGTAATGTAACGTTTGCAAAATATGTTTCGTATTCACTTGCTTGAGTATATCCACTTAAAGTATCGTAGTTATGTATGATATATTAAAATAAAGAAGGCAATTAGTTCTGTCAGTGAAACATTTTCTTTGATATATGCAGGATTTGAAATGTGGTCGAATTGTACGATCGCCAGACGTTATGTAGCCATGCCCGTCTGAGTTACCTACAAATGTATTCAATGCTCGGTAAACGTCGTAATATGCACAATGCACGCGCAATGTACGGGGTACCGAGACAGTTTTTCGACGGCTGGCGATGGGCAGTATACACTGATACATGTAGGCTTAGTTTGTTGTTCAATCCATTCATATATATATATATATAATATTTATGTAATTCTCTGAATGAAATATTTGAAATGAATTGTGGTCATCCTTATCATTTACATAAGCTGAGACGGTAAAATGTACTGTATTGTAAACTTATTAATCTGTATATCACCCGTTTGATAGGTAACCAGTCTTGACATTTTTCCTAAAATGAAAACACATTTGTTTTGAACAACCGGACCCATAACGTATGTCTCATATATACATTATACATGTACATGTACATTTGTATGTGCTTGTTGAAACAAATACATGTACATGATTTATTACGGATAATGTTGTTATTATGATTAGTATTATGTGTATATATACGTAAATTGTATATGCATGTTTGGGTAACATATCCAAGTTCGTCCTTATTAAAGTAATATGAAGATCAATAAATAAGTGTATCACGATATCGATCTATATAGGCTATGTCTGATGTCCAATACTATTGACTTAACATCTCGTCAATAAGATGTGTTGAAATTAAAAATATGTGTTCTATTTTCTTACGAAACCTGACATAAATAGTTACCCTGATTTTTTATTTAAACATATTTTTATTGTAACTTATATGTATATAAGAGATTGGGCAAAAACCACCTTTCCCGACACAAGTATACATGAAAAAATACAGCAAGATGGCATAATATAATATTTTAATATAATATTATTTTTTAACATGTTTACAAATTGGTTTAGCGGAAGAGAGAGAGGAGGGGTGGGGGGTATAATATAAAGATATAGTGAAAGTAATTGCTCTTATTTCAATGCACGTGTATATCTTGATATGTTGCAACCATTAAACCAATACGTACAATGTACATATTATAAATGTATAACTTTCAACAATACAAATTACGTACCTAATTTAAATCTGAAATATATATATGATTTAAGAATGATTAATACAATTATCATCGCATACGGATTTAACGGGTTTTACTTCCGCTATTACGGCCTCAAAAGGAAAACGGCAGGTGCCTTATTCTAAAAGACCTAAATGTAAGAGGTGAGATACAGGTAGACTAGTAAACATGGAGCATAGGCTAAATCCTTATGTAACAACATTCCGCCCGCAGGTAAAAAAAAAGCTGTAGGGGTCCGATGGGGTCACTGCGATACAGGTATACTCGCTATTGTAATCAAAATCTGTGATTGGCAGATGTTAACAGCAGGTGAAAACATTTCTATAACGGTAACTACACTGTACACGACCGGTATTTGTCCTGTGTATAGAGGATTTATCTATATCACATTGATTAACTCCAATCATGATTTGTAAATGACGCGATTTTAACCACGTGGTCTCCATACACACAGTTTTATTTGGATACTATAACACATGCAAATGTGTTACATGAGGAACATTAACATTGTATCACACGTACATATATATGAATAAACAATCCAGTTACAAAAACATAATATTCATAGGATTATATTACATACACGTAATCAAAGAAGAGATTTTTTTAGAAAAAAAGACAAACCATTTAGAACTTCCGTTTATAATTATGACCTTAAACAGACTTTTAGTTTAGTTTTATTTGGATTTGAGCGGTAATAATTTAGAATATGTAATTTCTTTGCAAATTTTCAATGATTGCGTTTTTACAGGAAAACAGATAATGATACTCATCTCCTACATTCTCTGAAGACAAGGTTCATATCTTCTCCTGAAACTCTTTGTTACCTACCAGTTTCAATGGAAAATTTCAATTACATGTACGTACACTGTGTAATATGTCGTTGCTGACAGGCTGTGAGAGGAATATATATTTTAATAAAGAGGACCAGCGTCTTGATACGTTGTCGCCATTTTATTCAACTAATTATAAAACATATCTCGGACCAACATATCCGGAATCAAGTACAAACTAATAAAACAAAATTAGAAATAAACAACAATATCCGGAATGGAGTTATTTCCCCTTAGACCATAATACTATAAGATATCTCACAGACCAGTAACACCATATACATAACATGCCCCCCCTTAAAAAATTGAACCCTGTGAAATTAAGAACTGGTCATGAGATATCTGATTACATGACATGAAATGACAATGAAATACAGAAATCAAGAATTTTACACTATTCATTTAAATGCAACTATAAAAACCGAGTAAATCAGCAAGAAAATTTCCCTCACACAACACCAAGTCTACATCATACCTATAGCTACCCTCCAGCTGCGCAATTCTGGAAGACAAATATAAGGATGCAGACTTAATAGACTGGGTAAAAGAACTTCACATACAAAAAAACAAGTTATTAAGCTACATTTAAAATGATATTAATTTCAGTAATTTAACAAGAATTGTATTAAACTTTAGTAAATATTTATGACTTCTACAATATTCAAGAAATCAAAACTTAAGGCACATACAAATTTTAAGATACAACAATCATAACAAATACACTTTGTACCTATACAAGATGCTATATACAGTACACATGTATTCAACTATGAACACCAGAATGATTACATTTGATACAGTAGATCAAATGCAGATTATCATTCTGAAACCCATCAAGCTTGTCATTCAAAAATAAAATAATATACCAGTAACATGCTAAATGGTAAATCCTTTGTGGTAATACTAACTTTGTTATTTATATAATATATAAACTTTTAACTTGCAATATCAACATGTTGTGTACAATAATGTATTATACCATGTGATTTCAGTTATAGAGTAAACCATGAAAAATATTCAAACAAAGCAAACAAAGAACCTTAACTTTCCTCTGCTATATCAATAGCATATCAAATATCAAATACAGCCATACAATATGTGATTACTTGCAATGATAATGTTATATTCTAATACAGTTCAGTATATTGTGAAATAAAACTCATGCAAAACCAGCACATTATATTCATCACTCGATCACCTATATAAATCATCAAATATAAATCATTTCTCTGCGACAAATCGTCCTGCAATGTACATAAGGAAATTCAATAAAGTAATCATCTGTTCAATGAGAAATACACTGTTAATCAACTTAAAATATAATATTACAAATTTAAGCAATGTCATGACAAATATCTATACTAGGGGAGGTGGTCGGGCACGGATCTTTGACCTTGTTTTTACATCTAGGTCAAGGAAAGAAAACCATCTGGCATTTTGGGCTGGCTCACCCTTCAAATGTGCTAAATATTCATTTCCTTTTCCTACATTCCTCATCGCAAGGACACGTTTAACTTTGTCCTCGTCTGACGCCGTGTTGGAAACTTCCGCCGGATCCACGTGATCCGAGTCTCTGAAGCGAAGTGGCTTCTGACGAGCACGTTGCGGGCGACCAGGCAAATCTAAAATGAGCGGCTCGGTTGACTGTGACTGTGGTACACTTTGTAAATTTTGATGGGGCTTCGGAATCAATGGAAACAAGTCGCGAATTTGTCTTGGCAGAATTGAAATTGATTTGCTATTATTATTGCCTAATAAAACTGGGCCGGTGGGCTTTCCAGTATCATTTGAAGCCGATGAATTTGTGCTGTCGTTTGACAAATCCTCAGATCTCTGGGAAATATCAATATCTGTAGGTTGTTCGAAATCGTCATGGGGGTGTTTATCCACATCTGTAGTAGCCACATAAGCTTCATTTTGCTCATTTTGGGAGATGATAGTTTTCTTGACAGCGGGTAGAAAATAGCCTGTAGGTTCTGGGACGCGAACAAATGCTACCTTCAGTCTGTCCTTGTGAATAGGACGTGGGAGAAGTTTTCCAGAATCTTTATCTAGTAGACGCACAAGGTGATCTGACATGACATTGTTGACGATGTAGGGACCAGAATAACGTGGTTGAAACTTCTGACCTTGACCTGAAGGTGTCTTAAGTAAATACACATAGTCACCAGCACTAAGGTTCAAGGGATGAACCTTGGAATTTGCCCTTTCCACATACGATGCCTTAGCTGATTCAGCAGATGCCTTCACTTCCTGTCGCACAACTTCTAAACGCTTTGCCATTGACAAAACATAGTCGTGATAGTCTTTTGGAAGAGAGCGAAGTTCGACTGGAAGTGTGTGCGTAGACAATGGAAAGTGTGGACGAAACCCAAACACTATTTCGAACGGACTATATCCTAATGTCGCATTCACTGTATTGTTCATAGAGAAAACAACTGAAGATAGTACTTTGTCCCACTGGTGGCCATCTGTAATGAAAGGTGTCAAACGCTCCGCTAATGTTCGATGCGTTCTCTCCACTGAGCCGAGACAATGATGAGAGAAACTCGGAGTATATTCCTGCTTTATATCAAGCAAACGGCAAACTTCCTTCGTACAAGTGGAAAGAAACTCTGACCCTTGGTCAGACACAAAAGCGTTACAGGTTCCGAAAGTCGTCATCAATGAGTATATTGCCTCCGAGACTGTAACTGCATCCTTGTTCCGGATAGGAACAGCAAAGAGATATTTGCTAAATTGGTCCACCGCGGTAAACACATACGAATTGCCATTCTTGGAAACAGGTACTGGCCCATACAAATCAAATTGCCAAACCTCAAAAGATCGAGATGGTGTGGGAAATGCAACTATACCAGTTTTTGTATGTGCTCGAGTTACTTTCCGTTCTTGACATTGTGGACACGACCTTACATACTCTGCTATGCGGGTTGCCATACATGGAAAATAATACGAATCCTTGATGCTATCCAAAGTATGCTGTATACCTCCATGTCCTGCCATAGGCGAGTTGTGATGTAGTTCTATGACAGTTTTGATCATCACCTCAGGAAGCACCAGCTGATATTGCTGCAGTGATCTTGTTCTTTTGCACTTTGAAATGCGCGAATGGAACAAAACGTCATTTGCAAATACATAATCTGAACTTTCTAAAATGATTCGCCTAGAATCCTTTTGAGAAGCAGGTAATCTTCCATCTTGCAGGTAATGAATGATGTGGCACAATGTTGTGTCCTTGCGTTGTAGGTTCTTAACAGTATCAAGGTCAAAAGAGCCTTGTGAAAATATGTCCATATCGCGAACTCTTATCGAAACCTCAGAAAAATAATCGGCAGCTGAAGAATGTACCGCATCTGTGTCAATGGAATCCTCTGTGTTAAGTCCTGGAGAAGCTGTGACATGTTGTTCAACATCCTTATTGAAAGTGTTATCTTGATCAACTGTCTCCTGCTCTGTAAAATCTACATGGGAATCTCCTAAGGAAAGTGTCTGTTCTCTTTGTTCTTGCGGTGTTGATTCGAATGAAGAGACACTATCAGCCTGTTCTACAGGAGGACTTTCCTCTCTATGGGAATCTCTTTCACTTGTTGTCACTGCGTGCCTTTTGGACTTCCTTTTCTTCCTAGTTAATCTACCGTAATCAAAATCATTATCTTCTGTGTCCGCGTCATAAACCCGATCTTGTTGGAGAGAATCTGCTAAGTGTTTCAGAAAATCATCCAAATGTGAAGGTGGTATAGCTGGGGGCAATGTTTGCACATTGTTGACTTCATTGGGAAACGAAGACGATTCATCGGAACTGTCAACAAATAAACTTTTCAGTTGGTGACCCTCCGGTAATACAATAGTCCCAGTTTTCTCTGTGATGTAGGGAAAGTGAGGATCGTCTTCTTCTGGACTTTGGAAATCAGGATATTTCTGGGGAGATCGTGAAAGAATGTCGGCAACTTGCATCTGGCTTGCTGGCTTGTATCTAATCTCAAACGTGAATTGTTGTAGAATAGCTATCCATCTCTCATAAATTGCTCCTTTCATTTGCTTTTGAAATAAAGGTTTAAGGGCTTGATGGTCGCATTCTACAACGAACTTAGCTCCTCGCAAGTATGATGCGCAATCCAGAATAGCCGTGACCATTCCAAGAAGTTCCAGCTTCGTTGGTCCATATGACCTTTGCCATCGTCTCAGTGATTTTGATCCAAAGCGAACCACTCGGAAGTCCTCAGGTGAGTCCTGTTTTTGGTAAAGCATATAACCTATGCCTCTGGAACACGTGTCAACGCCGAGATAGAATGTCTTGGTAAAATCAGGAAATGCGAGAACATCGCAGTTCGTAAGCAATGATTTCAGTTTGTCAAGAGCATCTTGATGCTTCTTAGTCCAGAAAAAGGAGACACCAGACTGTGTGAGACGTATCAAAGGTTGTGCTTCTGCGCTATAGTTTGGAATAAATTTCCTGAACCAGTTAAATAATCCAAGTATTCGCCTTAAAGCTTTCACATCTTTTGGAGGGCTGATGTTCTGTATGGCTTCCACTCGATCAGGTGGTGGAGAAATTCCATTTTCTGAAATCTGATGACCAAGAAAAACGCAAGACTTTTCAGCGAACGTACACTTTTTGGGATTGAGTTTTAACCCTGCTGCCACTAGTCGTTTGAACACATCTTCAACATCGTTCATGTGTTGTTTCATATTTGGTGAACTGATAAGGACATCGTCAATGTAACAAAGGCAAGATCTAAAAGTGAGTCCTCTCAAGACTTTATCCATCAGCAGCTGAAAACTACTTGGAGCCGTGCTCAAACCCATAGGTAACCTTTGGAATTTGAATGTTCCGTAACAGGTGTTAAAAGCAGTCAAGCCAGTACTATCAGCGTCGATTGGCATCTGAAAGAAACCCTTTGACAAGTCAATGGATGTAAAGTATAATGGTTTTCTATCTGCAAATGATTCCGTGAGTTCCTCGAGATTTGGAATTTGATATTGGAATGTCTGAGTCTGGGAGTTAAGATATCGAAAGTCTACACAGAATCTAAATTGAGACAGGCTTGATGTCTTGGTAATTGGATGTGTTGGTTGACCCGAGTGATCCTTTTTTGACACAAGGACAACTGGACTGGTGATGAGGATCTGTTCAGACTCATCCACTGGTGCTATGATTCCTTGATCCAACAGTTCATCAAGTTGATGTCGTAATACTTCTCGTTTATCGGGAGGAAGACGATAGGGTCTTTGATGCTTAGGCTTAACATCTGGTTTGAGGAGGATCTTGTGTTTCACAAGCTCAGTGTAGCCAAGGTTTGGTGACTCTGGTGTCACAAACAACTCTTTGTGTTGACGGAGCAAATCTTGAAGATTTTCTTTCTCTGTTGGTGTTAAGTGTTCTGGGATTTTAAACAGTGAATCGAACGAGCTATGAATGCCTGTTGGGTGTTCTTGTGCAGAGCCGGTGGGCGTCTGTACATTCTGCACACTGTCAGTAGAAAACTGGTATGTATCGTATTCCAATGAATGTTCAAACCTTGCTAAAACTTTCCCTTGCAGCAATGTAACCGGATTGGAAGAAGGATTTAAAATCTTAATGGGAACAACACCATCCTTAGCAACAGTTACTAATGTCCTGGCAACCATTAAGTTTTTGTGAACACAAAAGCTACTTCCAGAACAGATGCCCTGTGATCCACATAGGATGTGTGTTGGTACTGCTCCCCATAATACAACTTCCGAATTAGGAGGTAAAACGATCCTTTTGGTACACGTGACAGGAGATGGATCAAAAGAACAAGTAGAATTAGTAAAATCGAGAATGACACCCTTGTCTTGTAGATATTTCACTCCCAAAATCAATGGATGAGATGTACATGGTAAGATATGTACTAGAATGTGATGAACAAACCCAGCTACTTGTACAGTTATTGTTGCTGTTCCAATGATCGCTATCTTCTTGTTGTCAGCCAATAATATCTGTTTGTCGGGCAGATGTTGAAAATTAGCTTTGAAAAAAGGTGGTATACTGTCATACAAATTTTCACTGATAATATTAAGAGAGCTGCCTGTGTCGACAAGAGCCGATATTTGGGTGTGATGAATTTTTACTGGGAGAAAAAGAAATTGAGGCTTGGAAACATCCTGTAGCGAGTTAGACCCCACATGAATTGAGTTTACACTGGATTTCCCGAGGAGGGGGGTCTGTTCCACCCCGGGTGTTGTTGGTTTCCCTGTGGCGCATTATTTCCTAAAAATCTGCAATCTGTAGCCGGATGTCCCCACTGCTGACAAAGCTGGCACTTCAAACCTGGGGCCGACTCTCCAATACCAGTCCAATTACATAGCCTCTTTGAGTGTCCCAGACCATGGCATGCAAAACATTCAAGTGAAGGCCGAGAATGACCATCCTGTGCGTACTGTTGTCGCCTGGGATTTGAGGGTTGATGAGACTGGTTATAAGGCCTTGAACCTGGTTGAGGTGAAGAATGTTGTGGAGACTGTTTGGTAGATATGGCCTCAACAAGGTTGGTAAGTTTCTCCATCTGAGCTTTGAGGTCATTGATTTCATGTTTCTGTGGAGGTTCAATACTTTTGGTAGAGGACTTTGCACATAATATCCCCGTCGAATCCTCACTGTGTTTGCGGTAGCCACAACTTTCCCCCATTTTTGCAGCTATTAAAGCAGATGATAAGTCCTTAGGATTCCCTGCACGAACAAAAAAAGCTAATTCCTGTGGCAACCCACTAATGAACCTTGCAAGGATTTCATGTTCCTGTTTTCTGATCAATTGCCCCTTTTCCAACAACAAACAATGGAAATCTTCCATTGGTTGCCCTGCTAAGAGACAAAGCTTATTAAATGTTTCATTCTCAATAAACATCTGGGGACTTTGCCAATCTATGGTAATGAATCTGGACTTAAACTCTGCAATCAAATTATCCCATGTGTTCTTTGTGGATTGAGGTAATGCATTAAACCATGCTAATGCTGGTCCTAATAAATGCAAGTGGAATGCTGCTATTTTTTTGTTGTTATTGTCAGTGACATCAATCAATGTAGCATATGACTCGAATTCCGATAAGAATTTGTCCCCATTTTCATGTGGATAACCAGAATATTTTTGACAAATTATGGATTTCGCCATATCTAAGTCCAGTAATGTTGTTTTGAAACAGCTGGATGATGTAAAGATTGATGGAACAGAAATGTCCGGAAATGGTAGATCTAAATCTTCAATTGGAAATGCTGAAATTTGGTCTGGTGTACTTGAACGGAAATTATCACCTGGTTCCTGTATTGCATTTTCGAAAATAAATGAATCATTGAGAATTTCATCTTCATTCCAGTCTGTGAAAGTATCCTCGGGGCTATTATCTGGGATGAATGGTGTAATGTTGTTCATTTCGTGGAGTATAATTCGCTGACATTTTCAGAGTATATAGTACATATGTTTATATATATATGTACAATGTAGTACCAAAGTGTTAAAATATACTCACTATAACACTGTAACAATGTCGGCCGTTGGGCTTTCAACATCTATACATAATATTTTGAATAAAGAATGTATATATAAGTTACATAACTAATGTTGGCCGGTGGGCTTTCAACAAAGTGCAACTTTTCATATTATGTTGGCCGGTGGGCTTTCAACATTTGAAATAATATATCTAATATACTAGTCTCTGGCATACATTCACAACTTTTCCCTGCCATACTATCAATAAATTGCGTCGAGGATGGAGTCCGTCATACAAGTTATAATAACAAAATTGTGATGTTCTCCCTCGTGGCCTATGAATACGCAAGTCTGTATGGAGGGCTAAATGACATCCAGTATTTTTACTGTTAAAATCGTTAATGAAATTGTTAAGCTTCAGAACAAACTCTTCGAATTTCTGTTGGTGTCTTGTGGTTACTGAAGATGGTTCTAGAGGGGATTTGTGTGGATATTTCCGAATAGATATTTTTAAATCCTTGGGAGGAATTGTACCAAATATCACCTGAGCTGTTGGATTGTGTGTTTTGATTTCGTGTTCAATGTCCAAAATCTTCTTTGTAAGGTAATTGTATTTGTTAATCTGCTCTTGTTCCAAATAATCTCCTATGTTGTCGGGAATGTCATTTATACCCGCGCAGATGATGTAGAGTTTGTACCCCGTATGGTTGAAGTTTTGCAAATAACGAACTTGATCACACAGTCCAGAACCTCGCGAAACATTTAATGCAATATCTACCAGACGCGCCCCGGCGAATCTAGAATCACTAAATAATACACACCTGTTCATATTTCATTATGCGGGTGGTGAAAATATGGGGTTTCATACTTTCATATAGTTCAGTTCACAGTTTACTAAATAGAGAAATCACTGTCATGAAACACGTGGTTAACAAACACATAACATCGTCAAAAGTTAAAACACGCCGTTTACTCGTTAAATTACGTCCTGACTTACCTAGCAGTAATTAATGAGTATATCTGTTCACCTTTGGATTCTCCACCATGTAATATGTCGTTGCTGACAGGCTGTGAGAGGAATATATATTTTAATAAAGAGGACCAGCGTCTTGATACGTTGTCGCCATTTTATTCAACTAATTATAAAACATATCTCGGACCAACATATCCGGAATCAAGTACAAACTAATAAAACAAAATTAGAAATAAACAACAATATCCGGAATGGAGTTATTTCCCCTTAGACCATAATACTATAAGATATCTCACAGACCAGTAACACCATATACATAACAACTGTGTATCTAATACAATTAGAGTTAATCTAATCTCAGGCTTCATCGGACATAAAATGGACTGGTCAATAGCTCGGTGAAGGAGGAAATACTTCACATTGTTTGGGTGTTAGGTCTTGATAATAATGGTGACTTTCGCATAGTCAGTACGTATTTTTTTTTTTTTTTTTTTTTACTTCCGAAATAAAAAGGACAGGAAATATTCCCATGTTGTCGTTATAATTGATTAAAATTTGTTTAAAATGTGTTTATGTTGACGTTTTTATCACATACACATGACAGTTGACACAAATGTATTGTTTTTCTCACAATAAAGAAAGAATATTGGACTACACACACAATCATTCTGTGGTCTATATAGTTTAAACTGTATTTTATTTGACAATTTCCATTTAATAGCATACATGTATATACAACATAAGATATACATACATACGTATATACTATTATGCTCGGTCTTGTAATCAAAGACCGTACTACATGTATTTCTTTGCTGGCAAAAAGAGATCGGGAAGGCAATCGATTATCCTTTACAAAAGTGTTCGATATCTCACAAAATAATTTTGTACCAGGCTGCTAAAATGGTAACAATTTTTTCAATTCTTTATTAGTCTTGCGAGTATACATCTCATCAACATCATACGATTACAAAAAATATGATTCAAGTCAGCTCGAGTAGAGCAATGCACTTGTGACGATTTTTTTTCTGATAAGAAAGTAATTAAATGATTAACTACTATAGTTGGGAAACTATTAGCACTGATTTCGATATCTACCGGTAATATACATGTAAGTGTATGTCCGTGATATTACCCATGCAAGAGATGTCCCCGATGGACACATAAATAATGATAGTAATAAAAACACAATATCTTTAGGCCGTGGATTTAAAACTACGAAATGTTCAAATAATTGAAAAGTTTATGAAACTTACTACAGAAATTCAAAGATAATTTTCTCAAACGGACATGTTGCTAGCTAAATACTTCAAATGTCTACGTAAAAATAAGTCGAGATCAAAATAACGAGCCCCTTATGTGGCCTCTCCGAGGTCATGCACAAAACGTCATCTATACAAAGGTCAGCTAAATCAGAATTGTAATAATGCTGCCGTGGACACGTAGCTCATTGTCCACTATTAAAATGGTTACCGGATTGAGCACATTTCCGTGTTCCCCATATCCCACTCGAGGTGCACAAAAATTCTGACCAAGATCCGACCGTCCTAAGTACTCTAGAAATGATGACAAAACCGCCTTTTGACCCGTCCCCATTCCGTAAGAATGAATTAAAGCTACTGTGGACACTTGGTTCATTGTCCACCATTAACCAGAATAATTACCTTTTGTTTTCCCAAAGAAGGCGGTCACCAGTTAGCAGTCACAGGATACATTTACAATGTATTGACTCAGCTCCTAACACTAAATGACGACTATATCCAATATTACTGGATTTATGACTCGTGAGTGATCTTGCACATGCATGAAAATAGTCTATTTGAACTTTAATAACGACAATATTTCCCTACAAATAGTTTTTATCAAAATGGTCTGACATCAAGTACACTGTCATATTGTACAACATTGCAGATATTATTCAACTTATAACATAGATTTCATGAGCAATACATTACACGTATGAATTTGTATCTCATAGTTGAGGTACATCATCCAATAAATACTTACGATGGACGATACAACTGAAAACATATACATGGTCATTAAAGTATAATTAATCGACACCAGGCTGTTGAAAGTCTACCGCCATTACTGATTGAGCGGGTCCTATTCAATTCCGCTCGAGCGGGTCCGCTACAAGTCCGCTCGAGCGGGTCCGCTGCTACAAGTCCGCTCAAGCCCGCTACAAAACCGCTCAAGCCCGCTGCGAACCCGCTCAAGCCCGCTCAAATCCCGCTCAAATCCCGCTGCAAACCCGCGCAAATTCTGAGCGGGGGGCTGCGCGGGTCAACGCTCTGTGAGCGTTTGAGTACCAAATCACCCTCCTCGTACTGTATATAGCTTGCGCGTTATAATACTATCTTGTTACTACCGGAGATAATCCGTTTTAACGAGATTTAAAAAAACACATGATAGTATACTCGGGAATTGTTAGGTATATTATTTTAAATTTGGAAAATGTCATATGCTTTAGCGTGATGTACAACGATAAAATGGTTTCGGACTAATGAATGTATTTTATACTTTCAAACAGATTTGATACACACAAATGTAGAAATCAGTGTGCAATAGTTTGTCTACGCGTATGTTTTACTGGTAGGTTACCGGGCTCGTTCACGTCTTTGTGAGTGATGTGAATGACAACGCACCGGAATTCAAGAGACCAGCTTATATATATGAAATACCTGAGGTAATGTATGATTGACATTTTCACATATTTAAGGGAATAAACTTCCTTACTTATAAATAATTAAATAGTCAAGGTATATCAATTACGTAAATATTATTTGACATTACATGAGTAAATCAATGTCTCCTATAATTTTACCTATATGTAATTTTTCCTGTAAATGATTGTATTTAATTTGAAATGACCTTCATAGTTTTGCGTGTATACGATAGTATTTAGATTAGTTCAATTACATATATCTGCAGCTTTTAGGTGGAGTATGCTCTAGCACAAAAGTGTGCATACATCTAAATGTGAGAGACGAATGAAAGGTGATATATGATACGTAAAGATAAAATTGCATTAAACCGAAAGTATTATTATTATACAAGGGTGACTCGGCATCAATTTTCATTCATAAATATATTTTTAACAACATGAATTACATTTGTAGAACTCGCCCTATCCATCAACCCTCGATGCCAATATTTCAGCAACAGATGCCGATGATGGTGTGAACAAGAATTTTGCTTTCCGTTTAAAAGTGAGTTTTCCTGAAGCATGGTTTATAAAGGTATTGTAAAGTTATCACACACAATCTGTTTACTTGGTAGATATTTTCCAACCAACTATAACTACAGGTCTAAGATATCTTATCGATGAAAGAATCAAAATACGGGATAATAAACTTGATCATAAGACGGAAACGTGGTGCGTATAACTAAAGTCGGCTAACATACATGAAATAAAAAGTACTGTTATGTAAACCAGATAGCCGCTAACTGAGCCGTGATCCTTGTCTCAGTTATTCAGGAAATATTTGTAAAATGCAACTAAATAGGCAGGCGCAGTAGTCAGGAATAGCATCTAAGATACAAAAATGTACATATTAGATAAGTTCAATTTTATTGACCATATCTATTGAATGTACCCTATATATTTTGAAATCCAGAACAATAAAGACTCTTTCATATCAATAGTTTACATCTATATTTAATTATAAATTAAGCATCAGGGGCAACTAACAGCCAAGGTGTATGATAAGCGTGATGGTTTCATTTCCCAAATGGCTAATTTTCCTTTCTAGATAGTAACACCCCTGCGTCTCTTACCTTAGGTGTTTAATGTCTCAGAGGACTTGGTCTCAAAGCAATTGTTCCGATTATGTGACATATGTCACCTACTGTGGAGACATTAACACAAGAATGCGAGAGATATACGTTAACGAAGACAAACGGAAGTTTTATTGTCGACCTTATTTGGGAATATTTTCTTATGCGATATGAAGTCAGACATGTTTGATGTTTGTTGATATGCTGAGTCGTTGGCACCACCCAAATTCTCATTTTGATTATGTAACTTCACCTATAACTTTTGAAGACATGGTCTTAATCTCCTTGTATTTTTGTAAGGGCCTTCGTTCATATCTACATTTTTTAATCCATATTTTGCCCTTGATTGATCAATTTTGAGTTGGGATTTCGGCTTTGATTGTTTGTCTTTTTTTTGCTGTTCCTACACTGTATATAAGAAACCGTGTTAACGATGTTTATTCAATACTTATTTACTCACCTGCCCGACCTACATTCAAGGCCAAGAGGTCAAATTGGCTAAAATCTTTAAACGACTACCTTTAAATAGCCAAGAGACCAAAGAAGTTGATATTAGATCTGTAGCCTGCTTTGCAAAAAAGGGCTGCAAAATATGTTCAAATGAATAATTTTGACCAAAATTCATGTTCACAGGGGTCAAACAATCCTAAATCAATATTCAATACATATTAGCAGAGATCAATAATTACATTAAACTATATTCATATACACCTGTGCGCCTCTGATATAAGGATAAACACACTCTGCTATCCGATTACATAAATACTGCAATTGGCTTTACAAGCGCATGCTCGAGATGCATTTTCTACCTCGAAATACGAAAGATTTTCAACATAAAATGTGTTTTTTCTAGCATTTTTTACAGGAAAAGTGTAATGTACTAATAAGGTCTACCCTATTACCATATATAATTATATTCAGTCATCCACGGACACCAATACATTACTTTCAACTGTAGATATAATTTTGAAACTTAACGAAATGGGACATCGCTCACCTTCATTTTAACATGTGAATTTTATTACTCCACTTTTAACACACCTCGATTCAATTAAACTAATTATCTAACACACAGCGAGAGTTTTTTCTTGTATTTTTTCTATTGGATATCGTGCAATTTTCAATCGATGGTCTACTGTAGGAATTTGAATTCGAAATCTTGTGTACTCGGAGGCGAGAACCTACTTTCGCTGTAGAACGTTACTTTCATCAGATAAGGTATATCAGGTAACTACTCCTATTTTGACACTCTTCTTCGCATCTATCATGTCGACGAAAATCAAGTTTGCTTTAGGCCTTGCAAAAAAATAATAATACCCCTTCCAAATTTTATATATCATTACCAAATTGAAAATTGGGCATATCCTGAGCCCTATCATATTAATGTCAAATAATATGTTTTTGTGTCTGCTGGAAGAACATTAACGTTGTTTATTTTTATTTGTTGTGTTTGTATCAGTATGCAAGAAGCGTGGATGGGAATTTCAAACGATGCTCTAGATCTTTGGATACTTATATACAAATATGCAAGTAGCAAACTTTATATATGATGGCCCATGGAATTACTATAATGAGGCTCAACTGTAGAGGACTTAGAGACAACTTAAAAAGAAAAGATGTTTTTGATTACTTACGGAAAAATACTATCCCATTTACTGTCTCCAAGATACTCATTTTACGGAAAACGACGAAAATATAATCAAAACTCAGTGGGGTCTTAAATCTTGTTACTTTAGCCATGGTAAGAGAGACGCAAGAGGAGTTTGTGTTCTTTTAAATAATAATTTTGAGTGTAAAGTAGATAATACTATACATGGTGAAAGTGGAAACTACCTAATGCTACATATAGAAACAGAAAATAAGATAACTCTGACTCTTGTAAACATCTATGGACCAAATAAGGATGACCCTGAATTTTGCAAAAAAATGAAAACCAAGAAGATCCATGGAGAACACAAAGCCCTAATTTAAAACAATACACATTGTCCTAAAAGAACCCTGTCAAAAAAGCTAGGAAGAAGAAGTATTTAGAAATAAGATGGAGAACAATGACTTTGAAATTAAATGGTCCATATAAAAATGATTTTGTTTCTCAAATTGAAAAAACACCACTTATTTATATAAGTATATATATGTATATTATTCAATCAGTAAACGTGTGAAAGTGAGTGTGACAGCTGTATTAAATGCTGTGAAACCAATTAGGGCAAAAATCCTTTATTTATTTATTTTTTATTATTATTACTTTATTCATTATTTGCCATATAGATGTACCTGAAATAAATACAATAATTAACAATAGCTACTTTCAATAGCCTTTTTATGTTATATGCAGCTCAAGATATAGCTTTTAATCAAAGGGAGATAAGTCTCAAAAATAATTCTCGGGTAGCCTGCATTTCTGCTGTTTCTTTTGTAAAACCATTATTCTATACTATATATTCAAGCAACATCGCCATTTTATGCAAGTGATGGTCAATTATACATATATATGTCATAACTCTTTAATACTATATATGTACACCTATCAACTGCTTAATACTGTCAGCTATATATTATTCAACAATGGTACATCTTTATCTTAATTGTTCAATACTGTATATTTATTAGCCATTAAACATTGCTCAATATATATATCTATGTACACATTGTCTAAAATGTTATATGCCTAATCACTGACACCCTTGATGCTCTTCACAAAAAATTTTTTTTTTTTTTTTTTTCTTATTTTTTTTCTTATTTTTTTTCACTCAGAAATGATCTGATTGTCAGCTCTATTATATGGATACAAAGCGACATACAAATAATATATGTAATATTTTTGTGATATTGTTAATTTATTCAATTATGTTTTATTTAACATTATCATATAAAGACAGAAAGATAATAGAGAGAGGAGAGAGATGAATCTGGAGGGGGAGATAGACTCTGGAGGGGGAGAGAGACATGGGGGAGGAGGAGGAGATAAAAATAACGAGAGGCAGAGAGCTGAGGAGGTAGAGATTGGGAGGAGAGCGAAAGAATGTGTGTATGGTTGAATAGAGGAGAGAGTGTCTTGTGACAAGTACAAATATATGTCAGAAATGGAAATAATTTAAATATATGATACATGGTAAGGATATGAGAATAGCTTAAAATATAAGGAGTAGGAAATATTCAAGGTAGATAGCTAAAGAGAAATATATAACCTTTTTTCCAGAACATTCTTTCAAAACTCTTTGTTCTTTCATTCTTTTTATTTGTTTATGCATGTAAGTCACGCTCAATCTTACTCCGAACTCATCTTTGCAATATCACATACAAACGATTGAAAAAGGTACGTTAGGATTAAAAGTTCAAAGGACCTAAATATCTGAATATTTTATTTGTATAATTTTCTTGTGTTGTTATATGTTTTTGAGATAATAATTATTCCATGTCGCATTTGTTCATATCTGCTGAAGTAGGTTTTTTCATATCATCATCGTGCAAGTTTTATCCTTATTTTTTTTATTATTTCATTCTTCATGTTTCACTTCTTATATTAATATAAATATTTGATGTCTATTCTATTATATCAAGAGTTCAGCTTATATTGTGTTGCTGTAAAACTATATCTATAATTGATGCTTTTTCTTTGTATTTTATGTACTCATAATATGCAAAAGGATGAATAAAAAGATTTCAAAACTGAAAAAAAAAGCTTAAAGCAATGATTTCTAAATAGAAAAGAGACTCCAAGACCTGATATAAGGCCAACTGTGTGCTCAATGAATGACTAGAAAATGTATTACCTTGAATAAATCTATCTTACTCTGATATTTGACTTAAATGGTAATTAGTTTAGTATCTGCACAAATGACCTAAACCAACTAAATCAAGTTACTGTAGAATCAGGAGAGCGATACAGGCCACAACTAAAACTGTACTGTCGACGTTTATTAAATTATAATCATCACAGTATTGATTTACCATTATCACATCTGAAACTGTATTAACGAAGTCTATTGAAATACTGTTATCACACACGATAAACGTATCAATGATGTCTATTTATTTTCTATTATCGCATCTTAAACCGTATCAACGTTGTCTATTGAATTATCATTATCACGTCAAATCGTATTAACGATGTCTATTGAATTCGTATTATCGCCTCCAAAACCGTTTTGACGATGTCCATTGAAGTGAATGTATATCCGTTTTCTTCAAAACACGATTCCGCCTTAAGTATGGTATTATTAGATAAACTGTTCTACATTCATCATAATGTTTGTTCTTTTACAGGCTACAGGCCAGGTGAGTTTTTCCTTTTATCTCTTTATGCTATGTTCCAGAAAATGTTTTTCTATGAAATGTTCTTGTCTTTGTTTTCAAAATAGATACCTCATGGATGTTTAGACATCATAAGTAGTCTATCCTTTGTTCCTTCCGTTTTGGCCGGTGCGAAGTAAACTGAACATTTGAAAGAAGATTGTGTTTCAAAGTTTTAAGAAACACAAACTTTACATATCGTTACCGGAAAAAAGCTCGCTTCACATGGTACGCCGCGAGAAGAACTGGGCTCTTATGAACTCGTATTTCAACCACGGGAGGCTAGCTCTACTTCATAAATGACCCAATTTTCCTGACACTTCATTTAAGCATTGAACTGTTATCAAATGGTAGTATACAGTCGATATGAATACAATTTGGGTGACAGATAAATAGAATATCGATCGTTATGACGACATGAAATATTTATCTGTCACTCAAATTGTATTCATATCGACTGTATACTACCATTTGGTTACAGTTCAATGCTTATATATACATTCATAAAAAAAATGTATTAACTGTAGCTTAAGACGCGTTTAACTTTGCCGCTTTCCTGACGTCATCAAGTTCAAATACCGGAACAGACGAAATTTCCAGAAGGAATAATATAGTCCCTCGTGTCGTTATTAATAGCGATCACATTAAATGGGTTTTGTACAAATTTGGCTTTATTTCCAATTTCAGATACGTTTGTAGATATCGTCAAGTTGTTCACAGGTGCATAATTTCTGATTATTTAAAATCAAAGCCGTTTTTTCGACGCAATGATTTACGGTAAACATATAGAAGTGTTGCGGCTTTGAACGGTTATTGCACTGAACAGACTCGATTCATCGGAAACACTTATGTTTCTTTCGACTTGATTTATATTAATTTCAGAAGAACATCAGCTCTTAAATTCTAAATGAAAGTCGTCTTTACAGTAAGTGAAAACGGTTCAAGGGTATTTCGTTCGAGACAGATTCCAGTCTAAACCGTCACATCAGTGTCGCTAACCAAACAGACGATGTTCAACTTTACAGGGGCTCGATTTTGGAGTAAGGGAGGCCTTGGACATCAGTGAATAACCACAAAACTAAAATTCAGTATACATACACAACCGGAAACTATTTCGATACTGCCGATTTTTGTCATGATTTTTTTATATGCTGGACTTTTAATGTTGTCGTGTATTTCTGAAAATTCGGAAACGAGCCTCTGTGAGACACCGACAATTTGATACCTTCGTATAGATCAAGAATAGCAGTTAAATGATAATTTTGTGACGATTTCATTTTATCATTATTAAATTTTACCCTCATAACTTTTTTTTTTTTTGTGGTGGTTTATATAGATATATGCTAGCATTCCAAAGCTCTATAGGCCGAAAGTAACTGGTGGTCATTGTTTTAACCTACAACACCTGGAGCTGTATTCCTACACTGACCGAATCTCTGTAAATTGTAGTATACAGTCTCATGAATACAATTTGGTTTACTAGCGACATATAGGAAAATGCAATACAAAATGTAAATATGCACTTACAGCTGTCATATTTTGTCTGAAATTGCATTTTAACCTCATAGTGCCAAAATGAGGTCAGCGATTACCAATATATATTTTTGAAGACAAAACTCAATATATTTCACTAATAATCTGATTGTCCTGATCAGAGGCCACCACTATCTCTTGTGCGAGTTAAGGTTTCACCTTTCTGTAGTCATAATTGAGCCGAATGGTATTATAAATAGATCCCGGATGTCGTTACTCTACCAGGTTCATAATTGTTTCGCATTGTCCTGAAACACAAAGATAAATCTTTTGGGCAAGTTTGGGTTTTAATCTCCTGTAATTAAATTTGGGGTCACTGCTAACTGCATGTCTGCTACTATAAATAGCTGCACGACGTCTATATCCGATTGTCGTAAAGCTTTATACACTTACTCACAACTTTGATATCTTAAATGAATTAAACTTTGAATGCTGTTCGATCTGTTATGATGATATTGTTATGATAATAAGTAGTTATTCCTTGTACAACGTTGTGAACACACAATTCTTCCCATCTTTTGTTGATTATTGGTCTATGTGCAGTACCGAGGGTATTGTTATCGCTTGAGATGACTTGTTTCAATCAAATGAAATACAGGTTTGGACTGTTTTATGAATTAATTCTCTTTCGGCTGGCTGTTTTGCACAGACATAATTTCAAAATACCGTCCTAGAAGAAAGATATTAAAACATATATCAAATATATTAACAATTTATCAAAATCTGCTTTTGCTGTCTATGTTTCTCGCAACAAAAATCTTAATTCCAAGTCTTTGATAATAAGTTCTATAATATTTGTATAAAACCTTTAGTCTTCAGATTTATATGAAGGTGTATTCAGCATTGATCCGAATAGTGGAAATTTGACTCTAAACACACCGCTGGATTATGAGACACTGAGCTTTTACCAATATACCATAGAAGCTGTGGTAAGTAATTTATTTCATTTCATTTCATTTCATTTCAACATATTTTATTGACAAAAATGATGGAATATAGTCAATTGGATTGAATAACAGGCTATGCCTATGTAAATTCTCTCCATAATGTAGATGGCAGGATAAATGGACAATGTAATTATGTGAAATTTAAAGATATCAATTATATATGTTAATTATTTTATATTTACCGGTATATTTGAAATGAAAAATTACAAGGAAAGAAAAAAGAAAGAACAAAACATATATACATTATTATATGAATAAAGGGAGGCAACTCAGTGTTTAATTAAAAGGAATAACATAAATATTCATCCACACTTCACACACATTCAGGACACATTAAGATAATGATATTCATATTTCATATATACATAAATATACAAGGAAGTTTATTATGTACTGTAAGCCATAAAGTAAACACTGACCCAAAAGTCCATGTGCTTTTATGCACAGGGTAGTTTTACCAATAGCTGGTACCAATATATAAATATGATAGTTTGCATATATGTATTTACACTGTGAGAACAAGACAAGACAGACTGGTAAACAAAACAAACACAGAAAACAAAGACAGATAAAAGACATCTAGACAAAACCAAACATGCTCAGCCACAGACATTCAATGTCTTAATCATATAAGAAACAGGGAGAACAGGTGCAAAATGCAAAATGCAATATAAGTCAAAGACTATATTTATGTAGTTAGATCATGTAAAGATTAAAACGCCTGGATTTACCAATAAATAAATATACATCTTTAAGTATCTGCTTGTTTATAACTCCATCACAACCAGGACAACCCCTGAGAAAGATATTTACATCAGTATGATTATGATTTCCATAAGTATTGACAGAATTTAAAAGTGTACGTCTAAGATCGATATATTTTGGACACTCAAGAAAATAATGATGAACTGATTCATATTCAAAGGAACAAGTACAATAAGGGTTGTTAGTTAAGTGGTCTTTAAACAGATCAAAATTTAAATTACTGCAAAAATTTCTAAGTTGGCATAAGATAATATTTGCTCTTCTATCACCATCAGACTTAAAAATTAAAGCTGATTCACTATCAGTAACAGTATTGTTGTTTAGTTTGTGTTTGAAGGTTGTAATAGAGAGGGAGTTAAATAGATCATTTTCAGTGTTTGCAGTGCGACACATTAGAGGAAAGAAACTGTCAAAATAGTTGTTAGTCCTGCAGATTGGTGGATTAAAGAGTCTTGTTTGTCTGAGATTGTGAGGATTGTTATTTTGATTGTTAATAAAAGGAATTAGGACATTCTTTAAGTAGTCAGGTGACAGCCCATTCATTATTTTGTACATCATTATGTGTTTAGGTAAGTAATTTAGGTAACATTAAGAGTATAACATAGAGGCCATGGTAGGTAAACCAGGTAACGTAACAATATAACATAGAGACTGTGGTAAGTAACACGAGTAACATAACAATATAACAAAGGCTATGGTTAGTAACACGAGTAACAATATAACATAGAGACTGTGGTAAGTAGCACGAGTAACATAACAATATAACATAGAGACTGTGGTAAGTAACACGAGTAACATAACAATATAACATAGAGACTGTGGTAAGTAACACGAGTAACATAACAATATGACATAGAGACTGTGGTAAGTAACACGAGTAATATAACAATATAACATAGAGACTGTGGTAAGTAACACGAGTAACATAACAATATAACATAGAGGATGTGGTAAGTAACACGTGTAACATAACAATTTAACATAGAGACTGTGGTTAGTAAGCTGGGTAACATAGCAATATGATAGAGAGGCTGTGGTAAATAACCCGAGTAACATAACAATATAACATAGAGGTTGTGGTAAGTAACACGAGTAACATAACAATATAACATAGAGACTGTGGTAAGTAACACGAGTAACATAACAATATAACAAAGGCTATGGTTAGTATAACGAGTAACACTATAACATAGAGGCTGTGGTAAGTAACACGAGTAACTTAACAATATAACACAGAGGATGTGGTAAGTTACACGAGTAACATAACAATATAACATAGAGGTTGTGGTAAGTAACACGAGTAACATAACAATATAACATAGAGACTGTGGTAAGTAACACGAGTAACATAACAATATAACAAAGGCTATGGTTAGTAACACGAGTAACAATATAACAGAGACTGTGGTAAGTAACACGAGTAACATAACAATATAACATAGAGACTGTGGTAAGTAACACGAGTAACATAACAATATAACATAGAGACTGTGGTAAGTAACACGAGTAACATAACAATATGACATAGAGACTGTGGTAAGTAACACGAGTAATATAACAATATAACATAGAGACTGTGGTAAGTAACACGAGTAACATAACAATATAACATAGAGACTGTGGTAGTAACACGTGTAACATAACAATATAACATAGAGACTGTGGTAAGTAAGCTGGGTAACATAACAATATGATAGAGAGGCTGTGGTAAATAACCCGAGTAACATAACAATATAACATAGAGGTTGTGGTAAGTAACACGAGTAACATAACAATATAACATAGAGACGGTGGTAAGTAACCCGAGTAACATAACAATATAACAGAGACTGTGGTAAGTAACCCGAGTAACATAACAATATAACATAGAGACTGTGGTAAGTAACCCGAGTAACATAACAATATAACATAGAGACTGTGGTAAGTAACCCGTGTAACATAACAATATAACATAGAGACTGTGGTAAGTAACCCGAGTAACATAACAATATAACATAGAGACTGTGGTAAGTAACACGAGTAACATAACAATATAACAAAGAGACTGTGGTAAGTAACCCGAGTAACATAACAATATAACATAGAGACTGTGGTAAGTAACCCGAGTAACATAACAATATAACATAGAGACGGTGGTAAGTAACACGAGTAACATAACAATATAACAAAGGCTATGGTTAGTATAACGAGTAACAATATAACATAGAGGCTGTGGTAAGTAACCCGAGTAACATAACAATATAACAAAGAGACTGTGGTAAGTAACCCGAGTAACATAACAATATAACATAGAGACTGTGGTAACACGTGTAACATAACAATAAAACATAGAGACTGTGGTAAGTAACCCGAGTAACATAACAATATAACATAGAGACTGTGGTAAGTAACACGTGTAACATAACAATATAACATAGAGACTGTGGTAAGTAACACGAGTAACATAACAATATAACATAGAGGTTGTGGTAAGTAACACGAGTAACATAACAATATAACATAGAGCGGTGGTAAGTAACACGAGTAACTTAACAATATAACATAGAGACTGTGGTAAGTAACCCGAGTAACATAACAATATAACATAGAGACTGTGGTAAGTAACCCGAGTAACATAACAATATAACAAAGAGACTGTGGTAAGTAACCCGAGTAACATAACAATATAACATAGAGGCTGTGGTTAGTAACACGAGTAACATAACAATATAACATAGAGACTGTGGTAAGTAACACCAGTAACATAAAATAGAACTTAGAGGCCGTGGTAAGTAACACGAGTAGCATAACAATATAACATAGAGGTTGTGTTAAATAACACGAGTAACATAACAATATAACATAGAGACTGTGGTAAGTAACACGAGTAACATAACAATATAACTTAGAGGCTGTGGTAAGTAACACGAGTAACATAACAATATAACAAAGGCTATGGTTAGTAACACGAGTAACAATATAACATAGAGGCTGTGATAAGTAACACGAGTAACATAACAATGTAACATAGAGACTGTGGTAAGTAACACGAGTAACATAACAATATAACTTAGAGGCTGTGGTAAGTAACACGAGTAACATAACAATATAACTTAGAGGCTGTGGTAAGTAACACGAGTAACATAACAATATAACAAAGGCTTTGATTAGTAACACGAGTAACAATATAACATAGAGACTGTGGTAAGTAACACGAGTAACATAACAATATAACATAGAGACTGTGGTAAGTAACACGAGTAACATAACAATATAACAAAGAGGCTGTGGTAAGTAATACGTGTAACATAACAAAATAACATAGAGGCTGTGGTAACTAACATTTTTCTGAATTGCATACATCTCATCACATACTCTTCCCTATTCGTTATATTTGTTATTTGCCAAACAACTTTATTCTGTATTGCAGAGTTGATGTCAACTGTATTGTTACAAGATATTGCACGTTAATGAGCAGTTAATATCTCCAACGTATATGACAACATTTCCTTGATATATTCTTATTCTGATACGTTTTGAAACCCTGGTTTATTTTGCTTATTCTTCTTATTTTTCATAAGATATTATTCAATGAATAAGATAAATGTAAACTTAAGGTAATTGTTAATTGCGGTAAACACGATACTTTGTTGATCAATCTTTTAATCTTTTTTATTTCACAAATGCATCAAATTAATTTTCTTTAACTTTTTTTTTTTCATTCCTAGCTAAATTTTGTTCTTTTTCATAATTTAAGGATAGTGGAAACCCTTTTCTGACAGGGAGCGCTGAAATTACAATCAAAGTGACAGACGTTCAGGACATCCCTCCAAATTTCCAGAGACTTCCCTACCTATTTACGATTACAGAAAATTCGTCATGGGTAAATCCTCTTTTCTTTAATTATGATTGTTGCTTTATGTTTTGTTTAACTATGGTTAATGTTTTATCTTATATTAGAATTAAAGCATGCTAACCGGTTGGCAGTTGGTTGATCCAATATCGTTTATTATTTAGGCGTTGCTGGTCATCCCAACTGCTGCAGTGGTCAATGGGGACCATCTGCATATCATGCTATGCATGACTCGGCATGTTGAAATGTCTCGCTACTGGCAAGTCCTTGCATTTCTGTTTGATGGAACAAAGGTGGTTGTTGATCCTCAGATTGATCGATGTTTTGGTTTCCCATACATCTGCATGCTACATTTGGTACACGTAATAAGGTATACTACATTGGCCGATGTGCAGAAAACTGTCTGGAGGATGCGGTATTTCTGTCCATTAGTCTTAAAACTGAATGAATTGGTGCTCTGAGTATACGTACATAGTTTACACCTCTTAACGTGAAATGTCTTGAAGCACCCAGTGGCAGTAGCATGAGAGGGTGACGGTAGCTTATCACTGACTATCAATTCTCTAATTTTGTTTGTCTGCTGTAAGCTAGTATCGGAGGTTCCGGGAAAATACCCTAGTGTTTGCTGGATGATGTGCTAGTGTTTCTTGAAGATTGTTGACAATGCTGGTATGCAGCGATGAAAGATTACCACACAAGATACTCTTCCGGTTTTCGGTTTGGCTTTGTATTTCAGTGTATTCGCACTGTCCAATTCTTTCACCCTATCGATCTCACGATCTATCAGGGCTGCTCTATACCCTCTATTGAGAAGATGGGATCTTAGTTTTACACAACGACGTTTGAAATCATCGCCGTCGGAGACGATACGCCTGATTCTCAAAACTTGAGAATATGGAATGCTCCTTGTAGTGTAGGATGGTTGACAACTGGACGGGCAAATGTACTAGTGAGTGTCCGTGGGTTTACTGTATAAATCCGTGTGTCTTTCGCCGTTAAGGAATTGCAACTGGTGTCCAAAACATCTTTTTTCCGGTTGGAGATGTATACAGTAAACTTTATGGTCCGATGGAAGTCATTCGCGAAACAAACGAATTCCTCAAGGTAATCTACCAGATTTCAACTTTATCTCGGTGTCGTCAATGAATCTAAAACAGCTGAGTGGTTTCGATGGAGAAACATATTTATCTTCTATTCCTACAGATAGATACAGAGATATACTGTATCTTGTATCATTCAGGTTTTTGAAGATTCTGATTTGTCATTTTCTGCTTCATGTGTTGATATATCAATCAATTAATCAATTTTGTTTATTTAAGTGTTGTCATATATCACAACTGCATTGTACAAGAATATAGTTACAAAGTATAAATCATAGTTTAAAATCGGAGATAAATCATCTGAACCATAATAAGATATAAAGTGTTGATATTCTAAAAAAGAACTTCTACAATAATATAATTCTTTTTAGAGATAAATCAAACCAATCACAAAATCACAAATTCCAATCCAGAGAGGAGGTATTGGGACAATCCCTACCTACCAAACTCTCTGAAATCGTACTGCCATATACATAAAGATTAAAAATGTTCCATAAAAACACAGTATGTCTTTTAAAGTAGCATTGCATAAAATTCTTGCTCTGCATAGTAGTGAAATTTAGTTTCCCATGGGTTGGGAAGAGCCCTACCAGCAAGATGTGCTAAATTAACTCCAAGCTAGATGCACTTAACGAATCAACTGAAAAAATGATTTACCCTATTATCATATTTAAATTAATTAACAAATTAAAGAAACTGTAATTACATGTATATGTGATATTCAGCCAAACATGGCTTACAGGCCACTATTTAAAATTGTCATTAACATAGGCTTCTACGTCTTCTGTACCTGATATATAAATGATTTGCATGTGCAATTTGAAATTCCTCGTTAGACATTAAAAATTCAAATTTGTCGGTGTTATCAAAACTGCTAAAATCACTTCTTATACTATTTGCTACATTAAACAAGGATGATCTGCTATCATTATATTCATTACATTCAATCAAAAAGTGTAGTTCATCATCTATGCAGTTATTTACATTTGTACGTATCTTACAAAGACGATCCTCTAATAGAATGACAGGTTTTGCGTATCTGCCAGTTTCCACTGCTATGTGTTGATATATATTAAAACGAAGTTAATATCATTAACGTGACTACAGCAAATGTAGTAATCATCCATTGCTTTCTTTTTGAGTCAGTCTTCTTTGCTGTTTGATATACCATTTGCTACCGAGTTATGTATCTTTATTTTATTTTAAAGGATGTCTCAAATAAAGCATTTTCGTTGCTCATGAATGTTTTTAACTTGATACTTGCCGTTCTTCATTTAAACGTTTCTAAAGATGCTACACCTGATCATGTTAGTATTCACCGAGTTGTCTTATAGGGACTTTAGTCACTGCAATTACATATTTCTGTGTTTGACCTTCTTGGTCAATATATTCTATCTTACAAGCCTCATTTTATTGATATTTCTGTTTTCTTTTCTCAGTCCGGGAGTGACATCCTTGCCCAGGATGGCGACAGGGGGATTCCTCGTGACATTCAGTACAAACTCATTGATTCAGGTACTATTGTAATTATGTACAGATTCCGTATTATAAAGAAATCTGAAAACACCGAAACGTATGCCAAATATATAATATTGTTGAAAGAACCATTTGTTTTTGCCATACATTCGATATGATAATTTATTATCAAGGTCGCGACATATGATTTCTATTTAACATGCTTAAACAGTTTGTGCTTTTTAATTGCATTATTGAGGAGGACTTTTTAACTGATCATATTGAACCGTCAGTTGTATGTAGACATGTTTGATAATCCGAGTATTTGTAAAATAATATTGAATAATCTGTTTAAATATTTAGAAATATAATCAATTAACAAATATTGACGATATGCACTTGCTCTTCTTTCAGACTGTTCCCAATTGTTTAAGTTAAATAGTACAACTGGAAAGCTTTCAACAAAAAAAGCACTGGACAGGGATACTGGAATTGTAGCCGAAAGTCAGGGCGTATGCAGGTTTCAAATCGAGGTTTGTTTTATATAAATTACCGATCCCATATACAAGTTATTAGATTATGATAAAAAGGGTCCCCAGAACAGTATGAAAAACATCTTTAGACTACATAAATGTCACTGAAAAATGTTACTGTCATTATAACTATTTTTTTAAAACATATAACAACCAATTAAAATTTACACATGCATCTGTTTGACTTTTGTGACCGCGTTCTACAGTATGAATTGATGAGAAGAAAATTATGAATATTGAAAATACGTCCAAATCGATCAATCTGAAAATGTATGTCCTGTACAAATAAGGGTATTAGGTTTGTAGTGATTATGTTATTTATCGAGATGTAACGTATCGATGATGATGAAATATAAAGCTTGTCAACTCCTCTACAAACAAATAAATATCGACCACAGATCCTTTCAGACAACAAAGTCACTAAACTCTTCAATATAATCTTTTTGACTGGTCTCCATTATATAAATAGTAAAACCATTACTGTATTATAGGGGCTTTATGATGTCACATTCTATATTAGGAGTGATTAATGAAGGTTCCTCTGAATGATTCGACATTGAAGTGTGAAAGCAACACTACATCAGGAACAGGAATCCGTTCATAAAAAACGAAGTAGTTCCTCTAGATGACGCGTTGCCATTGATTCCTCCAATTTTTATATTATGAAGAGAAAAAAGCTTAATATTTTCCATCGAAGCATGAAAGAAAAACAGATCAATTTATACAATATGTTTTACAATACCATGCGTTTTGCATTCGTTGTAATACAACGTTTGTATGCTAAATTATGACTCCTACAGAATCAGGTAGTAATTTTCTTAGATTCTTCTGATATGATATCGATCTATCCTAAACACATCGGCTCATTTTATACAACAATGACATCTATATTTCAAGTCTTGTTGGTTCCTTTTTTCTTGTTTGCCATTTGTTTTTCCGATAAAGTTTTCTCTTCTTGGTGTCCGTTCACATGTCTCTAACTGGTAGAAGGACATTGGACCCCGTAACTTGAATCACGGATCGTCGTTTAAGAATAACCACAACAACTTCTTAATCGATAACAGTGTTATATTCTTCATATAGTATTAGTGTGACATACCTATCGTTTTCCGTTTGCTGTTCAAATCAGAAATTGATTGTGATGTCATAATATGGGCAATGACATTATGCTGTCATCAATTGAAATTATGCAACAAAATGGCTGCCCTGTTTGATATTGTCCTCAACATTTTCTCTTTAAAGCCGCAAACTCCGAAATAACCTAAAATTCTAGTGATAGATATATATTAATGGCAATCCCAGATGCTCATTCACTCCCTCTTATTATTAAAATGACCGTTTTACTTGACGTTTGATCGGAGAAATCCTTCCAACATCAGTGTATAAAAATAACTGGATTCCTTTCTATCGCGAGATTTGTCACGGGGCCGAGAACGATACTACAACACATGGCCGTTCTTTACATATCGAGTATGCGTGGACTTGTTTATTAATGCTGTCATTTGAAAACATATTTGCAAAATTTTCTCGTAATAACTGATCAATATAACAAACATACAACTTAATACTTATTTTAAAATATGGCAATATCAAGATATCGATTAAAATCAGATCGGTAAAGTTGACAATGTACGAAAAATATGGAAAAAGCTAACCACCAATCCTAAAGACGTCCGGCAAATTCAAAATTCGAGTTTATTCCCTGTTTAGTTCTCGGGGGCTATCTATAGCCCCCGAGAACTATAGCCATCGGTCGAAAAATGTGTTGCTTTGCACCTTGTGAACAGATTTTTAGCCTAACTGTGCATTCATGTCTGTATGTTGTGATGCCAGATAATACAGTTAGGTATTGTGAAGTTAGTTTTGATAACAATAAGAATATTCGATATCAACTGGAATTCTTTTAATTCAAGAAAATTTAAGTTTTAATATCTATTTCTAGTAGCAATGGTGAAGCACATGTATACAAGTCTATGTACATGTATAAACTATACCTCATACTAGGCACCGTTGTGTTAAACGTTAAACACATGTTATCAGCGCACGCAATGCGCCAGCTCAAATAGTGGTCGTTTCGACTATTGTTCCTCGCTATTTGATCAGATCTGTGACTAAAATTTCTTTTCTATAAAAGTAGTAAATATCACATATTTTGAAAAACATTAATTCCCTCACATACTCAAAATGTCCACTATATCTATAATATATAACGTACAAATATTGACAACATTAACATCATTCCGACGACGACAGCTAAAGAAATAAAATAAAAATAATCATAAATGGTACAAGGTTATAGGACTCCTGTTTTTCATCGGAAAGTTCAACGTAAGAATATAGCGTGCACATAATTCACAAGAAAATAATTTTAGATTGTAAAACTATACTACTATGATACATCATAATAACATTTTTAGCAACTGTTCAAAACAACTCATTCGTTGGTGATCAATTATTGATTTTCTTCACTTATCGATTTTTGATTGATGATAACATTTAATCGTTAATCGGTTACAAATTAATTGATGGTCGGTTGATTGTTGATTTACGGTTGCCGACTGAGGGGGGAAAAAAATGAAATTTTAGCTGAGAAAGTCGTAAGAGCTGAACTGTAAAAGATCGTTTATAGTTGAGATGTTGGTTCTGCAAACAAATTATAATTACCAAATGCAAGAAAATTGACAACAATAAATAGAATAATAATATCATGCCAAGAGAACTACGTGGCCCTTGGCCTCTTGTCTTCTATCGCTAAGTTCCAACGAATCAATTCTTTTCATAAGTAAATCCTGAAGTTTTGCCAATTCCAGTCCCTTTTACGTTTCTTTTGGTGGAATCTGTCTGCGTTTTGTCAGGCACATGCTTTCCGCATTCCGCAATTGTTGTTGTTACCTGATCACCCGCCCATTGGATTGTGGGACTAATTTGGATAGAAACTTGGTTCCTTGGATGAATTTATTAATTTTAGGGAATTTCCCCTATGCTTTCATAAAAACATATTTTCCTTCAGTTTTTGATTCGGGATAATTTGTTAGGTATATAGAAAGTCTAATATTTGTAAGTAAAGAGGTCAAAATGTAAACATTTATGCATATTTCTTTGGGAGTATGTGGCTTAAAAACGTGTCAAAATGTAAGTTTTGTGATCGAAATATATTTTCTGTTTTTTTTCTGATATTGTTTTTGTTTGTCTTTTTTAACTTTAAGACTCGATTCATTGAATCTCATATGAAAAAAAGAAGACCTAATTAGAAATCGTAACTACATGTATATTACAGTGTGTGATTTTATGACATTGATAGGCTAACGAAATATCAAGCGCCGGGGAAATATTGAACTCTACCAACTCTACATCCAACACCACAGTGACAGTCACGGTGGACGATGTGGACGATAACGTCCCCACCTTCAATAAGTCTCATTACGAGGCGTACGTAGACGAGGGGTTGTCAAGCATTCCCCTGACCATCGTGGGGTCCGTCGGCATAGATGTATTTGATTTAGATCAGGTAAGAAAATTCCAGTTATATGCCATTATTTATAATTAAGGTAACGATATCACTGCTGGCCATCATTGATCAAATTACTGTAAAAATATTAAACTCAATTAATACAAATATCTGGGATTCCGCACACAAGCAGGAATGACATATCTGTATTTTGTTTTGACAGATACAAGAGCAGTTGTTTTGAAACAATTCAAACAAACATTCAGTGTCAAATACATGTGCTTCCCGAACCCTGACATTTAACCCTCACATGATTTCACCATCTTTCCGGAGTTATTACCGAGGAATAGAAGTCTTTTGTCTCCAAGTATGCATTTAAGATGATGATATACATGTTCTAACCTAACTTACAAAAATTAAAGCTACCTATTTGGTTCTACAAAAACTATTTCCGCTGACACACTCACTTCTGTCATTGAAGTGAAAAATAAAAATAATTATATATATATTAACTTTGATTTCTAAAAATAAAATCTATATCGTTGTATTCACGTTCATATATGCAAACGAGAATATGACAATTGCATCATAATTTAAATTGATAGTGTATATTTTTTTATTATCATTAATAGGGATCGAACAGTGAATTCAGTCTAACAGTTGAATATACGAATGGAACGAAATGTGTTGGTGTTGAAGCCACACCCTCGAGTATTATCTCCCGAGCTACCTTCTTACTGAGGCTCGTTAACGGTTATAGATTTGACTACGAAACAGAACAGAGCATTGGACTGCGTGTAAGTTTTTATAGATATCTGTCGTCTCAATTGTCTTGTAAAATCGAGCGAACATTTTTTATTACAGCTATGTATTATAATGGTTATATTAGTTTATATTCATCTGGTGCCGCGGAAAAATGAATTCTTAATAAATGGCTACATTTTTAATTTGTATTATTAACCTTGGAAAGTCGTATGTACCTTGAATATATCGTTGCAAATATCACAGAAAACATTCATTGGGCCAACTAAAGTAACTTGATAACTGCGTATAGATTATTCCAATACTTTGAAATATCCATAAATGTATGCGAATTAATATTCCTTTGTTTATATGTTAAGTATTTGTAAACCCAGAATTAAACGTTTTTCCGTTTTCCTGTTGTAATTATATCTGTTTACAATATATCATTTTCCTACAAGCTGAGTCTAACTTATACAGGTCGTAGCCAGGGGGAAGGTTAACAGTAGCATGTCTGCTACATGTACAGTAACTGTGAATATCAGCAATACAAACGACAATGATCCAACGTTCAATCAGACCGATTACACCGTCACAATCCCAGAAAATCCGGAAACTGGAACGTCAGTAACCGTTATTACGGTAAATGGTTGTATTGTTTTTTGTATGTTTTTTTTTTGGAGGGGGGGGGGGGGGGGGGGAGGGGTCTTTTTTTAAATGTCAGTCGTCAATTAATGATGGATATTTGGGGGAAACCGCCTTTGTTATTAAACTACACTTGTGCATTTATAGAACATGTGTACTTGGACCATTAACTTGTAATAACTCCCAAAATGGTACTGTTATCCTGCTGGGATATTCCTTATCAACTGTCGTCTTGTAAAACAGTAAGCCAGATAGGAGAGTGTTTGTAATATATGAAATTGAAAAATCATATCATTGCGTTTCAAATTATATCTAACGTTTGCTTTACAGGCGGAAGACAAGGACCTTGGAGAATACGGGGAATTGAATTATACACTCAAGGGCTCTTCTCTGTGAGTATTTTTTTAATTACATGAACATTTCAATATCATTTCATAGGAAATAAACAAATGTCAAACGTTCTTTTGCAGATCCCTGAATAATACGTAAAAATAAGGGCCACATAAAGAACTTCTTTTTTTGTGTTGTCGTGGAATCAGTTCAATCTTATGTGCCATTAAATCTATACAATTATAACATTTAGCTGATAAAAAAAAATTTCGAACTTTAATTTGATATGAATCAAAATATTAGCCACCCGAGTGAAATATATTTGGTATTACTGAAGACACTGTTAGATATTCTGTTTATTACATTTTTTATCAACGAAAACCCTACCCCGTATGCTAACTAGGACTACAGCGATAATTTGTAAACAAAAAAAGTAGTTTCCCCTGTCCAGGTGCTGACATATATGTCGGGCTTTCTGATTGGTCAAATATTTTGGTATTTTCTAATCATTAATTTGATTGGTCAAATCAGCAAAAGTGATATTTTTCACTAATGAAAAAAATATGTAAAATATCATTTTTATAGAATGACTAATTTTTGATATTCCACTGGTTAAAATGTAATAAAATGCTACCTTCCGAGCTTAATACAGGTTACAGTAGACAAAATTCAAATCGTAAATCTGTCTTAAACCCGGAAATGGATTGGGAGAGGGGGGTTGATGGGATCTTATGGGGGGCATTATAAACATAAACTTGTCAAAGTAAGACTGTTTTGTCAGATTTTCTAATAAGTCCGTTTCGTAGTATCTCAATATTAGTATAGACCAGTACAACTTATTAATGTAGCTGTCTGAAGTTCTTGTGTTAGGGTGTGTGAGCTCATCTGTGGGTATGGCCTACAGTCTGTCTTTTGGCCACAGTATTTTCATATTGGTCGGAAGTCTGGCTGTATGAGAACAGGTGGGAACAGCTTTGTTTTCAGACATGATTCCAGATTCAAATACACGAGTAGATTGCATGTTTGTGTTGACCAGTGCCGTTTGATTGCTGTGTGGGACATTCCCCCATTGGAAATCTTAGAGATTTAGAACGTTTAGTGTAATAGTGTACTTTCGGCGAATTTTCTCATAATTCGATGAGAATTAATTTCAGTGGGTGCTAAATACATATGGTAGATTATCTCTGCTAATGAGATTAAAGGGCAATGACGTTTGTCAGGTTAGTCAAGCGTCATTATAGCAGTTTAATTGTCCCCACCCCCATTCTGACAGATCACTCAATTTTCAGGTATTTATCATATAATTATTTAAAACTTGATAAAACTGCATTGAATTCGTTTATGAGTTTTAAATCATAGTCCATGTGAGGTCATTGTTACTCTTGGAACAGTCAAGGTCAGATGTGCCAGCACATCAAGGGAGACAATCTGCTATTTCAGGAGAACTGCTTAATGCAGGTTGCTGTGACTTGAGAATTTTGTCTGCAGAACATTATAGATTAATTTTAATGAGTTTACTGCTAAAGAACAAACTAAGATTTGCTCTTAAATTAAGACTCAAAAAACCACGTACAAGTATGGTGTGATATTTGGAATGCATGCCTAACACAATAAATAATTTGTGTCTCTTAAGACGCATATGATATCATAATAATATCTAATCTATAGATATGATTTATTTACAGATTTGATATCAATCACGAACACGGTACGATTTCCACGACCGGAAATCCTAATGACCTTGACAGAGAGACTCGCGACACGTATTATCTGACGGTGATAGCTACTGACGGAGGAGACAAGAGGGCGGTGGTCTCATTAACAGTTACTCTCTCCGACGTTAACGACAACACACCCAAATTTCTATATGATACAGTGGAGATGTCAATTAAACGAAAACACAACGAAATTCACACCAAATATACTGATCAAGGTAAGCAATGCATTATTCCCTTATTCCTTTACCTGAATCTTAAATCGCATTTACTTTCAAAAAGAATTTCTGTTAGGCTCTATGTTACAGCAAATCAATTCAATGATAGAGTAACATATACAGCAATTACAACAGCATGCTTTTATTCAGTCAAAGTCAGACTCGGAATAAATATCATACCACAAGAACAAGCCACCACTATTTGGCCTCAAAACTCGAATGCATACTGTCTACCGATATATAACGAAATGTCACTCTCTTTACTGGAAGTAAACTATTCTCTCAACATATGTGCATCTAACGTAAACGATATGGAAGATAATCTGTAATAGTGAGTGCGTGGCACAGTATAATGTGAGGATTTCCATTTTTATTTGTTCTTTAACATTTATAATACAAATGTGACGCCATTTCCAGTTTACATTATTACTTTACCTTGATAATAAGTAAGATTATAAACTTGATGTGATTGACTTATTATATTTCATTACTGTATGAAATGTTTGCTTTTCCATGCTATTATAGCTGGTGTTATATAGATTTACTGACAAAAAGACATTCAACATATTTCAACTAGATTTCTATATTAATAACTCCATCCCACTGGGTATGGAAGTTATTTCTGCATTATTTGATGATGATTTTCTCACACCTGGCAAGAAAATTGACATGCCTGTGTTGGCACTGATTGGCCAGTGTATTGAAAGATTTCCTGATTCTATACCTGAACTGCCAAGGTAATAAAGGGCGTCACACCTGTATCAGTGGGGTCGGGGAGAGGGGGTCAACCTTTAGACCTTTTAAATACATAACGTCAATTTCGGGTCAATATCAAAAGATTTCCGGCGAAGATAGACGAAAAGTTTTTTACATGAATTTATTTAAAACACCTGTGTTTCCTTTATATTCAGAACATTTTAAACATACAGTTATTACAAAGACACGGTATGATTTCTACAATAATAGTTTAATGAATTTGCTCCCCATTTGCCGTCGCCAGTTACGAGGGCTCACCCTCCTACTACCGTCCTTTCAAGACCGATGGAAATAAAGACTTGTTTCACAGCAACCAAAATTGTTTGCTTCCAAAACCATGATAGAATATTACTGATTACAACAATATCTGAGTCTTACTTTCGAAGTTATAATATATGCGATACCGTCACAGGCTCGCTGTTTTTAGCAGTGAAAATTGATTTTATCTAAATTGGCTATCGATCTCTCTCTCCGAGATCGGATCGAACAAATGCTAGTATCTTTCATCATATTGATGATTCATGCTCCTTCCGAGTGCGTAGCTGCGCCAACCCATACAAGGAGACAAAAGTCCTGTGCCCTCTAAGTCCGTCAACCCTCACCATGATGATATAACTGATACGAAGGAAAACTTTGCAAAGATCTTTACATATTTAAAGCTCAGGTACATTTACTTGTGTCGAGGCGATGAAGGCTTCGGTCTGCACAGAAACCGCCGGAATACTTGATATATAGTTGAGGTTTCATTCCAGGCAAAGATAGAATAGGCCGTGAAATGGCAATTATATTATACAGTCATTAAAATAGACCGCAATAACGGTTGTCTTGTTGTTCATGTCAAATCCCTTTCCTTTTAGACAAACACTTGTCAGGACGAAAATGTAATTCTATTCTCATCATTTTCCAAACGTAATAGTATTTGTTTTTGTTTAAACAGGCAACTGACGGCGATGAGAGCGGTACGAATAATAGTGATGTGTGGTACAAACTACACATACCAGACACAAATCTTCAGAGTAATTTCACTATCAACGACACCACTGGCGAGCTTATCGCTGAATATCCTCTCGACTATGAAAACCTCACATCTCCGTCAGAAGATGGACAGATACAACTGATCGTCATCGCAGAGGACCGGGGGACACCATCTCTATACAGTAACATAACTGTTACAATCAACGTCCATGTGAGTTGAACTTTAACACATTTTATTGGTGTTACTAATGTCTGATAATTGCTCATGGTATAATTGAATATGTTGGATTATCTACAACATAATTAATATTTAAGATACTGTCACATTGTAGAGAAAAAAAAATCATGATTGATGACGACTCCAAATTAATATTTTGTGTCTTTTCAATTTAAGGATGAAAATGATAATACCCCGAAGTTTGTACAGAATACCTATGCTGCAAGTATACCTGAAAACTCATTACAAGGTAAGGAAAGCCTAAGGAATATACAGATGGCGTAGATATTAGCATCACACGATGTAAATTCCAACCCCCCACACACACACCAATTTACAAAAGAAGACTTATAATGAATTTAACTATTTATAGGGACCACGGAACCAAATGATTTTCCATAGACGGTAATGTTAACGTTTACCACTGTCCTGCTTTCAACACTCGTCCGCTAGGCATACATTTGATGAATGTCATCTCGGAAAACCTGTAAATAGAATGAATAAAAAGTCTACCTATTTGATTTTCTTTTATATGGGGGCCACCTTCTTCTATTGAATTCAGCACCTAAAATGCACGTAAATTTACAACAAAATACACACTTAATTAACTCCCCCTGACAAAAACAGGCTAAAAAAAATAACATTTTTTCAATATATTTTACATCTACAGATGTACATGTATTGCTTAGCACACACATAAAAATTGGAAACTTCTCTCACCTAAATACACCTTCCTATTAAATCTTCTGCCCTGCCCAAACGGGGAAAATCCACAATCTATTTTTTGATTTGGTTCTGTGGTCCCTATATCGCTATCTCGTACTTCTAGGGCTCGTAGGCGATGCTTAGGGACTAACTTGTTGAAACCTAGGCGACAAAGGAAGTAACGTAAACATAGGTTAGTTAAGATCAGTCAATAAGGATGGTTATTCCATGTAACTACAGTGGGCCTCTTTACCGAGATTATTCCTGGTACGAAGACAGAAATACAACAGTACATTTTTGATAATCCCGATGGTAAGGGTCAATACTTCATATTTTCCGATGAATAGTTAATAGGGTCAACTTATCAAATTTTCCGATACATAATTATCGGGTTCATTTGTCAAATGTTCCGATACAAAGATAACAGGACATCCACGTTTATAGATCCGATACATAGTTAACAGGGTCAACACGTGTATAGATCCGATACATAGTTAACAGGGTCAACACGTGTATAGTCCCGATACATAGTTAACAGGGTCAACACGTGTATAGTTCCGATACATAGTTAACAGGGTCAACACGTGTATAGATCCGATACATAGTTAACAGGGTCAACACGTGTATAGTCCCGATACATAGTTAACAGGGTCAACACGTGTATAGTCCCGATACATAGTTAACAGGGTCAACACGTTTATGGTCTCGATACATGGTTAACAGGATCAACACGTTTATGGTCTCGATACATGGTTAACAGTTCAACACGTTCATAGTTTCGATACATGGTTAACAGTTCAACACGTTCATAGTTCCGGTACATAGTTAACAGTTCAACACGTGTATAGTTCCGATACATGAAAATAGATAATTTAATAGTTTGTTGGAAGGACCAAGTCACGAGATAAAAAGCGTTCAGTTTTTTTTGGATTGAGAATTGATAATGATAAATATATCTTCTTCATTGACTTTTTATTATTTATTTATACTCTGCTCGTATTGTAGCGTCACCTGGTCGGTACTGTCAGCTCCGTCCCAAGTGTGGGAGCCTGAAGTTGGTTCCGAGTTCCGAGTTCCGAGTTCCGTTTAAGATAAACGGAACTCAGAACCAGTTCCGAGTTCCGTTTAAGAAAAACTGAAATATTATGTATTAGCTTTATTGGTTTTGGTCCAGTTCCGAGTTACGTTTAAGAAAAACCGAAATACTATGTATTAGCTTTATTGGTTTTGGTCCCAGCTCCGAGTTCTGTTTAAGATAAACGGAACTCGGAACCAGTTCCGAGTTCCGTTTAAGAAAAACTGAAATACTATGTATTAGCTTTATTGGTTTTGGTCCAGTTCCGAGTTTAACGCTGCGCTGCTCATTCAAACACCCTACTTTAAGTGCTTCCGGCGCTGGTGTGTCACAGAGGTTACCTTGCCCACCGACTTATCAAGCCAGGCGTGACCGTAATACAAGCGCTTCCGGCTCTGATACGTCTCAGTGGATACTTTGCGCAACGTCACTGCCAAATCAAGCACTCCTATTGCAAGTGCTCGTGACAATGGTACAGCGCAATAGTTACCTTGCGCGCTGGTTCTTATCACACAATGTGCAATGACCTGCTGGCCCCTACAGCCTCACGACTACTGATAATACTAGTGATTAGTCTAACATTCAGCTGTGACATTCGACATCTTGGTATCATCTTTGACTGTTTGCTCAGAGTGGCTAACAAGTGTTCTAATGATAAAATCACCAACACAATAAATGTCATACTTTTATTTCTCATTGTAAAATTACTTTTTTTACAAATATATTTCCATTTACATTAATCATTCATCTGAAATAATAATCAAATTTCATTTATTACGAATTATATTTTGTCGCGTAGTGATTCGGCTGAAAGAATTAAGTTGCTACATTGGGATCATTTAAACTCGGTACATTTTTAAGTATGAATGACGGTTGTTTATCATCGAAGATTAAGTACAATGTACCTTGAGATAGATTAACATGACAAGCAACCGTCACTTGTTTGAGAACCTCTATTTAGGAACTGTGGACAGGTCAAATCAACAGCCAATTTGTCCCCGGCTGGATCGTAGGAGATTATATAGATTTACATGCGGAATGTTCCCTTGGGTACACATGTAACTTGAAAAGTATTGCGTTTACCACAATTGCATAGAAATAATTATACTCATGTACAATGTATTGCATATCAAGAATGGTTAAACCTGACTTGGAAACCATCATACAGTTGTTTTGTCCTTCTAAGACTATACAGCCATGTAGGCGACCACAATTGTAGAATCCAGAATTAAACTGACATCAAAACAATGTCGTATGATATAGACATCTTGTTGTGAAATGTATTGCGATTAATCAGTTTGATTAAATAAACTTTGGATATACATACTGATATTATTAACAATACATACTGATATTACTAACAATACATACTGATTTTCATGAATTATCAGAATCATACAATTACACATTGCATGCAGTTTGATACCATGGACAACCTTCACCAGGACATCTGACCAATAATATATAAGTACTCTACCATAGCTTTATAATGATAGGGAGCTTAACAGTACACCCTTCAAAAATTAGCCTGAAATATCACATGAAATATGATGATATATACGGTATATGATGGTTCGGAGATGAACCGTTCAGCGTTAGATTAGCATGGAAAGTGATATGTAAGGCCCTTCATCATATCACGTGAATGTTTCACGTAATTAAGCAATGATTTCCCACAAACAAACCCAACAACCTTTTGTCTTGTGTAAGTTGTCGATTGTATCGTGTGTTGATTTTCGAACAATGCTGGTTTTGTTCAGAAAGAGTGTTAATTTTGTCTACCGTATATTTGTATCTGTTTAAAGGTAAAACCGTCGTCAATGTGTCAGCAACAGATGATGATGCCACCAGCCCCAACAACATAATACGATACTATATTGAAAATGGAGGATCCGATAAGTTCCGAATGAATGCAATCAATGGCATCATTACGGTTGATCTGAATGTAAAATTCGATAGAGAAACACAAGACTTGTACAATCTGACCGTGATAGCTGCTGACATCGGAACTCCTCCACGTACAGGAACGACAACTCTATTTGTCTCAATTACGGATGTCAACGACGAGATTCCCGTATTCGGTCAGATAAACTATCAGGCGAACGTGAAAGAAAACATTACCGTCGGAACCATCATAAAAACATGCAATGCTTCAGATATTGATGAGGACAGTAATCTAGAATACATAATATCACATTATTCAGCGACGGATAGTTCAGGTGTCCATGTCAACAGCACTCTGGTACAGGTAAGTCTGTGGCAACATAAGGCTATTGAAGGTTACAACCAGTCTACATTATTTAAATACAAGTAATAGCCAGTCTACATCAATGTGGTAAAGGTAATAACCAGTCTACATCAGTCAGGTAAAGGTAACAACCAGTCTACATCAGTGTGGTAAAGGTAACAACCAGTCTACATCAGTCAGGTAAAGGTAACAACCAGTCTACATCAGTGTGGTAAAGGTAACAACCAGTCTACATCAGTGTGGTAAAGGTAACAACGAGTCTACATCAGTCAGGTAAAGGTAACAACCAGTCTACATCAGTCAGGTAAAGGTAACAACCAGTCTACATCAATATTGTAAAGGTAACAACCAGTCTACATCAATGTGGTAAAGGTAACAGCCAGTCTACATGAGTGTTGTAAAGGTAACAACCAGTCTACATCAATGTGGAAAAGGTAACAACCAGTCTACATGAGTGTTGTAAAGGTAACAACCAGTCTACATCAGTCAGGTAAAGGTAACAACCAGTCTACATGAGTGTTGTAAAGGTAACAACCAGTCTACATCAGTCAGGTAAAGGTAACAACCAGTCTACATCAGTCAGGTAAAGGTAACAACCAGTCTACATCAGTGTGGTAAAGGTAACAACCAGTCTACATCAGTGTGGTAAAGGTAACAACCAGTCTACATCAGTGTGGTAAAGGTAACAACCAGTCTACATGAGTGTTGTAAAGGTAACAACCAGTCTACATCAATGTGGTAAAGGTAACAACCAGTCTACATCAGTGTGGTAAAGGTAACAACCAGTCTACATCAATGTGGTAAAGGTAACAACCAGTCTACATCAGTGTGGTAAAGGTAACAACCAGTCTACATCAATGTGGTAAAGGTAACAGCCAGTCTACATCAGTCAGGTAAAGGTAACAACCAGTCTACATCAATGTGGTAAAGGTAACAGCCAGTCTACATGAGTGTTGTAAAGGTAACAACCAGTCTACATCAATGTGGTAAAGGTAACAACCAGTCTACATCAGTGTGGTAAAGGTAACAACCAGTCTACATCAGTGTGGTAAATGTAACAACCAGTCTACATCAGTGTGGTAAAGGTAACAACCAGTCTACATCAACGTGGTAAAGGTAACAACCAGTCTACATCAACGTGGTAAAGGTAACAACCAGTCTACATCAGTGTGGTAAAGGTAACAACCAGTCTAAATCAATGTGGTAAAGGTAACAACCAGTCGACATCAGTGTGGTAAAGGTAACAACCAGTCTACATCAGTCTGGTAAAGGTAACAACCAGTCTACATCAGTGTGGTAAAGGTAACAACCAGTCTACATCAGTCAGGTAAAGGTAACAATCAGTCTACATCAGTGTGGTAAAGGTAACAACCAGTCTACATCAGTCAGGTAAAGGTAACAATCAGTCTACATCAGTGTGGTAAAGGTAACAACCAGTCTACATCAGTCTGGTAAAGGTAACAACCAGTCTACATCAGTGTGGTAAAGGTAACAACCAGTCTACATCAGTCAGGTAAAGGTAACAACCAGTCTACATCCGTCAGGTAAAGGTAACAACCAGTCTACATTCACGTGGTAAAGGTAACAACCAGTCTACATCAGTCAGGTAAAGGTACAACCAGTCTACATCACTGTGGTAAAGGTAACAACCAGTCTACATCAGTCAGGTAAAGGTAACAACCAGTCTACATCAGTGTTTAAAGGTAACAACCAGTCTACATCAGTGTGGTAAAGGTAACAACCAGTCTACATCAGTGTGGTAAAGGTAACAACCAGTCTACATCAGTGTGGTAAAGGTAACAACCAGTCTACATCAGTCAGGTAAAGGTAACAACCAGTCTACATCAGTCAGGTAAAGGTAACAACCAGTCTACATCAGTGTGGTAAAGGTAACAACCAGTCTACATCAGTGTGGTAAAGGTAACAACCAGTCTACATCATTGTGGTAAAGGTAACAACCAATCTACATTAGTGTGGTAAAGGTTACAACCAGTCTACATCAGTCAGGTGAAGGTAACAACCAGTCTACATCAGTCAGGTAAAGGTAACAACCAGTCTACATTAGTGTGGTAAAGGTAACAACCAGTCTACATCAATGTGGTAAAGGTAACAACCAGTCTACATCAATGTGGTAAAGGTAACAGCCAGTCTACATCAGTGTGGTAAAGGTAACAACCAGTCTACATCAGTCAGGTAAAGGTAACAACCAGTCTACATCAACGCGGTAAAGGTAACAACCAGTCTACATCAGTGTGATAAAGGTAACAACCAATCTACATCAGTGTGGTAAAGGTAACAACCAGTCTACATCAGTGTGGTAAAGGTAACAACCAGTCTACATCAATGTGGTAAAGGTAACAACCAGTCTACATCAGTGTGGTAAAGGTAACAACCAGTCTACATCAGTGTGGTAAAGGTAACAACCAGTCTACATCATTCAGGTAAAGGTAACAACCAGTCTACATCAGTGTGGTAAAGGTAACAACCAGTCTACATCAGTCAGGTAAAGGTAACAACCAGTCTACATCAGTGTGGTAAAGGTAACAACCAGTCTACATCAGTCAGGTAAAGGTAACAACCAGTCTACATCAGTCAGGTAAAGGTAACAACCAGTCTACATCAGTGTGGTAAAGGTAACAACCAGTCTACATCAGTCAGGTAAAGGTAACAACCAGTCTACATCAGTCAGGTAAAGGTAACAACCAGTCTACATCAGTGTGGTAAAGGTAACAACCAGTCTACATCAGTGTGGTAAAGGTAACAACCAGTCTACATCAGTCAGGTAAAGGTAACAACCAGTCTACATCAGTGTGGTAAAGGTAACAACCAGTCTACATCAGTGTGGTAAAGGTAACAACCAGTCTACATCAGTCAGGTAAAGGTAACAACCAGTCTACATCAGTGTGGTAAAGGTAACAACCAGTCTACATCAGTCAGGTAAAGGTAACAACCAGTCTACATCAGTGTGGTAAAGGTAACAACCAGTCTACATCAGTGTGGTAAAGGTTACAACCAGTCTACATCAGTCAGGTAAAGGTAACAACCAGTCTACATCAGTGTGGTAAAGGTTACAACCAGTCTACATCAGTCATGTAAAGGTAACAACCAGTCTACATCAGTCAGGTAAAGGTAACAACCATTCTACATCAACGTGGTAAAGGTAACAACCAGTCTACATCAGTGTGGTAAAGGTAACAACCAGTCTACAACAGTCAGGTAAAGGTAACAACCAGTCTACATCAGTGTGGTAAAGGTAACAACCAGTCTACATCAGTGTGGTAAAGGTAACAACCAGTCTACATCAGTGTGGTAAAGGTAACAACCAGTCTACATCAACGTGGTAAAGGTAACAACCAGTCTACATCAGTGTGGTAAAGGTAACAACCAGTCTACATCAACGTGGTAAAGGTAACAACCAGTCTACATCAGTGTGGTAAAGGTAACAACCAGTCTACATCAGTCAGGTAAAGGTAACAACCAGTCTACATCAACGTGGTAAAGGTAACAACCAGTCTACATCAGTGTGGTAAAGGTAACAACCAGTCTACATCAGTCAGGTAAAGGTAACAACCAGTCTACATCAGTCAGGTAAAGGTAACAACCAGTCTACATCAGTATGGTAAAGGTAACAACCAGTCTACATCAGTGTGGTAAAGGTAACAACCAGTCTACATCAATGTGGTAAAGGTAACAACCAGTCTACATCAGTCAGGTAAAGGTAACAACCAGCCTACATCAGTCAGGTAAAGGTAACAATCAGTCTACATCAGTCAGGTAAAGGTAACAACCAGTCTACATCAGTCAGGTAAAGGTAACAGCCAGTCTACATCAGTCAGGTAAAGGTAACAACCAGTCTACATCAGTGTGGTAAATGTAACAACCAGTCTACATCAGTCAGGTAAAGGTAACAACCAGTCTACATCAATGTGGTAAAGGTAACAACCAGTCTACATCAGTCAGGTAAAGGTAACAACCAGTCTACATCAGTCAGGTAAAGGTAATAACCAGTCTATATCAGTCAGGTAAAGGTAACAGCCAGTCTACATCAGTGTGGTAAAGGTAACAACCAGTCTACATCAGTGTGGTAAAGGTAGCAACCAGCCTACATCAGTGTGGTAAAGGTAACAGCCAGTCTACATCAATGTGGTAAAGGTAACAACCAGTCTACATCAGTGTGGTAAAGGTAACAACCAGTCTACATCAGTCAGGTAAAGGTAACAACAGTCTACATCAACGTGGTAAAGGTAACAACCAGTCTACATCAATGTGGTAAAGGTAACAACCAGTCTACATCAGTCAGGTAAAGGTAATAACCAGTCTACATCAGTCAGGTAAAGGTAACAATCAGTCTACATCAGTGTGGTAAAGGTAACAACCAGTCTACATCAGTCAGGTAAAGGTAACAACCAGTCTACATCAATGTGGTAAAGGTAACAACCAGTCTACATCAGTCAGGTAAAGGTAACAATCAGTCTACATCAATGTGGTAAAGGTAACAACCAGTCTACATCAGTGTGGTAAAGGTAACAACCAGTCTACATCAGTCAGGTAAAGGTAACAACCAGTCTACATCAGTGTGGTAAAGGTAACAATCAGTCTACATTAGTGTGGTAAAGGTAACAACCAGTCTACATCAGTCAGGTAAAGGTAACAACCAGTCTACATCAGTGTTGTTAAGGTAACAACCAGTCTACATCAGTGTGGTAAAGGTAACAACCAGTCTACATCAGTGTGGTAAAGGTAACAACCAGTCTACATCAGTGTGGTAAAGGTAACAGCCAGTCTACATCAATGTGGTAAAGGTAACAACCAGTCTACATCAGTGTGGTAAAGGTAACAACCAGTCTACATCAGTGTGGTAAAGGTGACAACCAGTCTACATCAGTGTGGTAAAGGTAACAACCAGTCTACATCATTGTGGTAAAGGTAACAACCAGTCTACATCATTGTGGTAAAGGTAACAACCAGTCTACATCAGACAGGTAAAGGTAACAACCAGTCTACATCAGTGTGGTAAAGGTAATAATCAGTCTACATCAGTGTGGTAAAGGTAACAACCAGTCCACATCAATGTGGTAAAGGTAACAACCAGTCTACATCAGTGTGGTAAAGGTAACAACCAGTCTACATCAGTGTGGTAAAGGTAACAACCAGTCTACATCAGTGTGGTAAAGGTAACAACAAGTCTACATCAGTGTGGTAAAGGTAATAATCAGTCTACATCAGTGTGGTAAAGGTAATAATCAGTCTACATCAGTGTGGTAAAGGTAACAACCAGTCTACATCAGTCAGGTAAAGGTAACAACCAGCCTACATCAGTGTGGTAAAGGTAACAACCAGTCTACATCAGTCAGGTAAAGGTAACAACCAGTCTACATCAATGTGGTAAAGGTAACAACCAGTCTACATCAGTGTGGTAAAGGTAACAACCAGTCTACATCAGTGTGGTAAAGGTAACAACCAGTCTACATCAGTCAGGTAAAGGTAACAACCAGTCTACATCAGTCAGGTAAAGGTAACAACCAGTCTACATCAGTCAGGTAAAGGTAACAACCAGTCTACATCAACGTGGTAAAGGTAACAACCACTCTACATCAGTGTGGTAAAGGTAACAACCAGTCTACATCAGTCAGGTAAAGGTAACAACCAGTCTACATCAGTGTGGTAAAGGTAACAACCAGTCTACATCAGTCAGGTAAAGGTAACAACCAGTCTACATCAGTCAGGTAAAGGTAACAACCAGTCTACATCAGTCAGGTAAAGGTAACAACCAGTCTACATCAGTGTGGTAAAGGTAACAACCAGTCTACATCAGTCAGGTAAAGGTAACAACCAGTCTACATCAGTCAGGTAAAGGTAACAGCCAGTCTACATCAGTGTGGTTAAGGTAACAACCAGTCTACATCAGTGTGGTAAAGGTAACAACCAGTCTACATCAGTCAGGTAAAGGTAACAGCCAGTCTACATCAGGCAGGTAAAGGTAACAGCCAGTCTACATCAATGTGGTAAAGGTAACAACCAGTCTACATCAGTCTGGTAAAGGTAACAACCAGTCTACATCAGTCAGGTAAAGGTAACAACCAGTCTACATCAGTCAGGTAAAGGTAACAGCCAGTCTACATCAGTGTGGTTAAGGTAACAACCAGTCTACATCAGTGTGGTAAAGGTAACAGCCAGTCTACATCAGTGTGGTTAAGGTAACAACCAGTCTACATCAGACAGGTAAAGGTAACAACCAGTCTACATCAGTCAGGTAAAGGTAACAACCAGTCTACATCAATGTGGTAAAGGTAACAACCAGTCTACATCAGTCTGGTAAAGGTAACAACCAGTCTACATCAGTCAGGTAAAGGTAACAACCAGTCTACATCAGTCAGGTAAAGGTAACAGCCAGTCTACATCAGTGTGGTTAAGGTAACAACCAGTCTACATCAGTGTGGTAAAGGTAACAGCCAGTCTACATCAGTGTGGTTAAGGTAACAACCAGTCTACATCAGACAGGTAAAGGTAACAACCAGTCTACATCAGTCAGGTAAAGGTAACAACCAGTCTACATCAGTGTGGTAAAGGTAACAACCAGTCTACATCAATGTGGTAAAGGTAACAACCAGTCTACATCAGTCAGGTAAAGGTAACAACCAGTCTACATTAGTGTGGTTAAGGTAACAATCAGTGTACATCAGTCAGGTAAAGGTAACAACCAGTCTACATCAGTCAGGTAAAGGTAACAACCAGTCTACATCAGTGTGGTAAAGGTAACAACCAGTCTACATCAGTCAGGTAAAGGTAACAACCAGTCTACATCAGTCAGGTAAAGGTAAAAACCAGTCTACATCAGTGTGGTAAAGGTAACAACCAGTCTACATCAGTCAGGTAAAGGTAACAACCAGTCTACATCAGTGTGGTAAAGGTAACAACCAGTCTACATCAGTCAGGTAAAGGTAAAAACCAGTCTACATCAACGCGGTAAAGGTAACAACCAGTCTACATCAGTGTGGTAAAGGTAACAACCAGTCTACATCAGTGTGGTAAATGTAACAACCAATCTACATCAGTCAGGTAAGGTAACAACCAGTCTACATGAATATTGTAAAGGTAACAACCAGTCTACATCAATATTGTAAAGGTAACAACCCGTCTACATCAGTCAGGTAAAGGTAACAACCAGTCTACATCAGTCAGGTAAAGGTAACAACCAGTCTACATCAACGTGGTAAAGGTAACAACCAGTCTACATCAGTGTGGTAAAGGTAACAACCAGTCTACATCAGTGTGGTAAAGGTAACAACCAGTCTACATCAGTGTGGTAAAGGTAATAATCAGTCTACATCAGTGTGGTAAAGGTAACAACCAGTCTACATCAGTGTGGTAAAGGTAACAACCAGTCTACATCAGTCAGCTAAAGGTAACAACCAGTCTACATCAGTGTGGTAAAGGTAACAACCAGTCTACATCAGTCAGGTAAAGGTGACAACCAGTCTACATCAGTCAGGTAAAGGTAACAACCAGTCTACATCAACGTGGTAAAGGTAACAACCAGTCTACATCAGTCAGGTAAAGGTAACAACCAGTCTACATCAGTCAGGTAAAGGTAACAACCAGTCTACATCAGTCAGGTAAAGGTAACAACCAGTCTACATCAGTCAGGTAAAGGTAACAACCAGTCTACATCAGTGTGGTAAAGGTAACAACCAGTCTACATCAGTCAGGTAAAGGTAACAACCAGTCTACATCAACGTGGTAAAGGTAACAACCAGTCTACATCAGTCAGGTAAAGGTAACAACCAGTCTACATCATTGTGGTAAAGGTAACAACCAGCCTACATCAGTGTGGTAAAGGTAACAACCAGTCTACATCAACGTGGTAAAGGTAACAACCAGTCTACATCAACGTGGTAAAGGTAACAACCAGTCTACATCAGTCAGGTAAAGGTAACAACCAGTCTACATCAGTGTGGTAAAGGTAACAACCAGTCTACATCAGTGTGGTAAATGTAACAACCAGTCTACATCAGTGTGGTAAAGGTAACAACCAGTCTACATCAGTGTGGTAAAGGTAACAACCTGTCTACATCAGTCAGGTAAAGGTAACAACCAGTCTACATCAGTCAGGTAAAGGTAATAACCAGTCTACATCAGTGTGGTAAAGGTAACAACCAGTCTACATCAGTCAGGTAAAGGTAACAACCAGTCTACCTCAGTCAGGTAAAGGTAACAACCAGTCTACATCAGTCAGGTAAAGGTAACAACCAGTCTACATCAGTCAGGTAAAGGTAACAACCAGTCTACATCAATGTGGTAAAGGTAACAACCAGTCTACATCAGTGTGGTAAAGGTAACAACCAGCCTACATCAGTGTGGTAAAGGTAACAACCAGTCTACATCAATGTGGTAAAGGTAATAATCAGTCTACATCAATGTGGTAAAGGTAACAACCAGTCTACATCAGTGTGGTAAAGGTAACAACCAGCCTACATCAATGTGGTAAAGGTAACAATCAGTCTACATCAATGTGGTAAAGGTAATAATCAGTCTACATCAGTCAGGTAAAGGTAACAACAAGTCTACATCAGTGTGGTAAAGGTAACAACAAGTCTACATCAATGTGGTAAAGGTAACAACCAGTCTACATCAGTGTGGTAAAGGTAATAATCAGTCTACATCAATGTGGTAAAGGTAATAATCAGTCTACATCAATGCGGTCAAGGTAACAACCAGTTTACATCAGTGTGGTAAAGGTGACAACCAGTCTACATCAGTGTGGTAAAGGTAACAACCAGTCAACACAGCCTAGTAAGGTAAAAGTTAGCCCCTGTAAATAAAAGCTTTGTAAAGTAAACGTAAGCCCCTGTAAACACGAGTCAGGTAAAGTAAAAGTAAGCCCCTGTCAACACAGCCTAATAAAGTAAAAGTAAGCCCCTGTCAACATCAGTCTTGTAAAGTAAACGTAAGCCTAAGTCAATATTATCCTGGTAAAGTAAAAGTAAGCCCCTGTCAACACAGCCTAATAAAGTAAAAGTAAGCCCCTCTCAACACAGCCTAATAAATTAAAAGTAAGCCCCTGTCAACATCAGTCTTGTAAAGTAAACGTAGGCCCCTGTCAACATCAGTCTTGTAATGTAAACGTAAGCCTAAGTCAATATTATCCTGGTAAAGTAAAAGTAAGCCCCTGTCAACACAGCCTAATAAAGTGAAAGTAAGCCCCTGTCAACACAGCCTAATAAAGTAAAAGTAAGCCCCTGTCAACACAGCCTAATAAAGTAAAAGTAAGCCCCTATTAACATCAGTCTTGTAAAGTAAACGTAAGCCCCTGTCAACATCAGTCTTGTAAAGTAAACGTAAGCCTAAGTCAATATTATCCTGGTAGAGTAAATGTTAGTCCCTGTCAACACAGCCTAATAAAGTAAACGTAAGCCCCTGTCAACATCAGTCTTGTAAAGTAAAAGTAAGCCTAAGTCAATATTATCCTGGTAGAGTAAATGTTAGTCCCTGTCAACATCATCTTGGTAGAGTTAATGTAAGCTCCTGTCAACATCATTCTGGTAATGTAAAAGTAAACACCTGTCATTATCAGCCAGGTAGAGTAAACGTAAGCCCTTTCTTACATCAGCCTGATAAAGTAAAAGTAAGCCCCTGACAACGTCAGCATTCTAAAAGGAAAGGTAAGCTAAATCATCATGAAAAAAGGATAAATAGCCCCTGTCAACATCAGCCTGATAAAGTAAAAGTAAGCCCCTGTCATCATCATTCTGGTGATGTAAAAGTAAGCACCTGTCATTATCAGTCTGGTAGAGTAAACGTAAGCCCTTGTCAACATCAGCCTGGTCAAAGGAAACGTAAGCACTTTTCAACATCAGCCTGATAAAGTAAAAGTAAGCCATTGTCAACATCATCCTGAAAAAGGATAAATAGCCCCTGTCAACATCAGTCTGGTAGAGTAAACGTAAGCCCTTGTCAGCCCTTGTCAACATCAGTGTGGTAAAGTAAAGGTAAGCCCTTGTCAACATCAGTCTGGTAAAGTAAACGTAAGCCCTTGTCAACATCAGTCTGGTAAAGTAAACGTAAGCCCTTGTCAGCCCTTGTCAACATCAGGCTGGTAAAGTAAACGTAAGCCCTTGTCAACGTCAGTCTGGTAAAGTAAACGTAAGCCCTTGTCAACATCAGTCTGGTAAAGTAAACGTAAGCCCTTGTCAGCCCTTGTCAACATCAGGCTGGTAAAGTAAAGGTAAGCCCTTGTCAACATCAGTCTGGTAGAGTAAACGTAAGCCCTTGTCAGCCCTTGTCAACATCAGTCTGGTAAAGTAAACGTAAGCCCTTGTCAACATCAGTCTGGTAAAGTAAACGTAAGCCCTTGTCAACATCAGTCTGGTAAAGTAAACGTAAGCCCTTGTCAGCCCTTGTCAACATCAGTCTGGTAAAGTAGAGGTAAGCCCTTGTCAACATAAGTCTGGTAAAGTAGAGGTAAGCCCCTGTCAACATCAGTCTGGTAAAGTAGAGGTAAGCCCCTGTCATCATCATTCTGGTAAAGTAAACGTAAGCCCTTGTCAACATCAGTCTGGTAAAGTAAACGTAAGCCCTTGTCAAAATCAGTGTGGTAAAGTAAACGTAAGCCCCTGTCAACATCAGTCTGGTAAAGTAGAGGTAAGCCCCTGTCATCATCATTCTGGTAAAGTAAACGTAAGCCCTTGTCAACATCAGTCTGGTAAAGTAGAGGTAAGCCCTTGTCAACATCAGTCTGGTAAAGTAGAGGTAAGCCCTTGTCAACATCAGTCTGGTAAAGTAAACGTAAGCCCTTGTCAGCCCTTGTCAACATCAGGCTGGTAAAGCAAAGGTAAGCCCTTGTCAACATCAGTGTGGTAAAGTAAACGTAAGCCCTTGTCAGCCCTTGTCAACATCAGGCTGGTAAAGCAAAGGTAAGCCCTTGTCAACATCAGTCTGGTAAAGTAAACGTAAGCCCTTGTCAGCCCTTGTCAACATCAGGCTGGTAAAGCAAAGGTAAGCCCTTGTCAACATCAGTCTGGTAAAGTAAAGGTAAGCCCTTGTCAACCCCTGTCAACATCAGTCTGGTAAAGTAGAGGTAAGCCCCTGTCATCATCATTCTGGTAAAGTAGAGGTAAGCCCCTGTCAACATCAGTCTGGTAAAGTAGAGGTAAGCCCTTGTCATCATCATTCTGGTAAAGTAGAGGTAAGCCCCTGTAAACAACACTCTAGTTAAGTCAGAAACCATTCACAACCAATCAAGTAAAGGTAAGTGTATATTTCAGATTATAACTATGCGCTCACATTAAAAAATAAATGGAGGAATATGTGTGTACATTGAGTTAGACCAAGGGTGTAATTTTTTAAGTACGCAGCATACATTTTTTTGAATATTGACTATACCATTGAAATTCGACAAGCGTGTCTAATATATACCATGGGTACGAAACATTTATAAGATATTACACTTTTTATACTTTGGCATATTTTAGAACATGTTTGATGTACACGAAACCAATGGTTCTGTGTTTGTGAGTGACCGTCTGGACAGAGAAACAGCCAGTCAAGTAGTGATCACTATTCTTGTGAACGACACCATGTGTGCTGAGCATTGTCCACAGACATCTACAGGTGAGTGGAATTCAGTGACGAGGAAAAATCGCATTATCTGCAGTGTGTATGATTAGTATGTATAATGAATATATGTAGCAATGCTTTTATAAATATACGTACTACATGTATTGATCATTTTATGAATTATAGTAAATTCGTGCCAGATCCATTTATCATTGGCATATTGTACTTTAACTTACCATTTGGTACCATGATTTTAGCTCCTCGTACCATAGGTAGATTATTTTTATTTTTTTATTTTACCTATAGAAAAGAAACCAAGTGTCAATAACCGTTTGATTTTCCAGATGCATGACATTTTTGTTTTATTTAGAGTAACAAATATACTTCCCAACACCAATCCTTCTGAATATTTCCAATAGCAATTCTTTATTCTGCTTAACATGCGAGCAGGGCGCTGTCTGCTGTGTATTTCTCACCCTCGTGAAACATGTGCCCTACTAGGGAGAGTATCAAAACAGACAAATGGAAATAGCAAACAAATGAAAATGAATAGATTGTTTCTAGGATCGTTAAAAAACTTAGAATACACCAAGTTGATGCGATATCGGACTCACATCGATACATCACTAAAAATTATTGCAGCGCTATATCTTCACCACCAACTACAGGACAAGTGGGAAAACGTTTAACTACAAACATTTACAACGTTCAGCAAAATTCATCTTTGTGATATTAAGCGGATATTTGGCGAATGTTACCAGACAGACTTCACATGAAAATCATTCTAATAACAGCAACCAGCAAAAAGACAGTAAGATGCCCGTGGTGCTTACCGCTTATATAAAGATAAATCGATACAAGTCATCAGGTTAACATTGTTAGAAATAGATCTCTTAGAACAATTTTGCCAAAATATCTTCACAAGAACGAAAACAATAAGTATCGTACATCAAATTGTGTTGAGGATGAAGCTCCCTTTTGTTTTGATTAAAATTCTTACTTTAACCTTAGACTTTAAGTTTTAAAGAAGCAGAAGCGAAATCGCAAAATTAAACGATTTAAGTAGTAAAGATAAGTTGACACTTCTAATGAAATAAGATAGTTATAAGAATATGTTGCCGAACAATGATATCTGTGTATCAAAGAAGATACATTTTTTTCTATGTATTACTCTTCAAGTAGTAGTAATCTCATATGCACATATGGAGACTATGTATTAGTATACAATATAATTACATCCACCTGACATGTGCTGTTAGACCGTGAAATATCTAATTATAAAGATGTGTGTTATCAGTCATACGTATGTTGCAATATAATTAAACACATATTACATCGTTCTCTGTTTATTTGCCTGTACAATGAATTTACCTAATCTATGCAGTTCCTTTATTTATTTGAATTCAGTTAATTTAAAACTTTAAAGACCAATGGTTTGTGTCAAAAGTTTTTTTTAAATAAATCTCTTCCTTAGATCTAAATAATTAGGATATTTAAGTAAAAAAGTGAAATTCATCCTCAACTTCGTTTTGAGTACAGCTGTTACAAAGTCTGATATTCCTATCAATGCTTCTACTTCTACCAACTTCTAAAGCAAGATTATATGCAGACAAACGTAACTTAGTTATTGCAATTCTATGTTGTTTTTGTAATTATTTGGTTAAATGATATTGTAAAGTGACATTGTCTATTAGATACTTATATAAATCAAATTTACTAGAAATATTTAATAAATTAAATATGGTTTGCTTAGCCTGATCCTCTAGACGCTGTTTGACCAAAGGTAATAATCTGATATCTGAATGTCTCACCCATATAAAACCAAATCCCAGTTCAGAAAGTTTCTGATTTACAAACACTCACCTGTTATATTTAGGATAAACTTTTTCAGTTTCTATAAATTAATATCTGTAAACTTAAGATACAATTATCATAACTTACTAAACGAATATTTTATCATCCTTTTTAAATATTTGTTCTCATTTGCCAGTGGCAATCGACCTAATTCAACATAAACAATAGCATTACAGGTAGATTTCTTGACACCAAGTATATCTTCACAAAATTCCAAATAAATACTTTCGATTATTGCACAATTAAACGTCCCCCATATTTCACAAGAATGATATAAAACACTTTCAACAAATGTATCAAAAAGACCTAACAAAGTCTTAATATTTAATTGAAAGCGGCTGCATCTTGACTGTAAAGCAAAAAAAATCTTCACGACCTTGATCAACTCCATGCTTAATCATATGTGTAGACTTATCATCAAATCAAAACAGGGCGCCAAGATAACAAAAAATGTCTACAATATCGATGTTACAATAATGATATTTCCAGAGTTCGTTGTCTTTTATACGGCCACCATTTCTGAAAACAACTATATTGGTTTTATCCGTATTCACTTCTTGTTTCCATTAACTGGAGTATTCATATAAGTTATCCAAAAGATTTAGAAGATCATCGATTGCTTTAGAAATCAATACTAAAGCATCTACATAACACAGTAAAAATTAACTAAGTTCTCCAAAATTATAATTAGTGGCACCATTTTCAATAAAACTATTTTCAAAATCATTAATAAATTAAAAAAAAAAAAAAAAAAAGGGGGGGGGGGGACAATATTTCGCCTTGCATCAATCCGACATTGCTTGTGAAATAATTGGGCACCTGCCGTTAATTAATACACACGACTTGGCTAAAGAATAAAGGGACTTTGTCTTTTGAAATTTACCTTCGATGCCCAAGTTTGATAATTTATACCAAAGACTTGCCCTGTTAACATAATGAAATGCCTAATGGTAATCAACAAAACAACAATATAATCTTTTTTTTGACAAAGTTTCTTAAATAATTGATTACAAAGATTTAATGAATCATCAAAGACAGAAAAGATGTTTATTGTATCAACATACATTCTGCTATTTCTTTACTGGTTCGGAATTCAGTAACCTGTGTTTTTTGTTCAGATAAACATTGATGAAAAGGAAGGTTTCTTAACAATTTTATAACAAATATCTACCTGACATAGCGTGTATCCAATGCCCAATTATAATGAACAAAGAATATCTACTTTGCTGCTGGATCGTTGATACATCGGCCGCATCCATACGTCTCCAGACATTTCATTCCATAACCCTCATCGTCCTCGGGAAGCAGGGACAGTAGTAGGTGATCAATAATCTACCTCGAGGTTAGTGGAGGGTGAACAATCTTCTACCCTGAGGGCTAGAGTTGGAAATAGGGACAGTAGAAAGTGATCAATCTTCTACCTCGATGGTAGAGTTGGAAATAGGGACAGTAGAAAGTGATCAATCTTCTACCTCGATGGTAGAGTTGGAAATAGGGACAGTAGAAAGTGATTAATCTTCTACCTCGATGGTAGAGTTGGAAATAGGGACAGTAGAAAGTGATTAATCTTCTACCTCGATGGTAGAGTTGGAAATAGGGACAGTAGAAAGTGATCAATCTTCTTCCTCGATGGTAGAGTTGGAAATAGGGACAGTAGAAAGTGATTAATCTTCTTCCTCGATGTAAGAGTTGGATATAGGGTCAGTAGATGGTGATCAATCTTCTACCTCGAGGTCAGAGTTGGAAATAGAGACGGTAGAAAGTGATCAATCATCTACCTCGAGGTTAGAGTTGGAAAGATAACTTCCATAATTTCCTCCATTTAAGCACACTCATTTAGTCCAGTTTATTTGGCTTCAATCTCAACTGTCTGCTATCGTACTTTCTGGTGGATACTTGACTAGTTACACATTGCTGTTATCAGACAAACTGATATGGTTGTTGTTAGCCTGTTTCTCTTGTCGCCTGCTACTGTTTACATCATTCAGGGTATCGTTGTAGCCTTTGATTAGACACTTGATAGGGCTGCAAATGATTGATTATATCTCTTCGACCTGTATCTTCAGAATAAATGTTTTGGTTATACCGGTATGTCCCTTTATTATTAGATACCTCGATTTTGCAGACTGGAACTTCATTTCGACCGTTTACTTCATAGGACTCAGTGCTAATATTGCATGGTTGTACATTCCGGCGCTACTGACCACTAACACTTTGACATATATTGATGTCTTTTTCAGCTTTACTGACTGAACACCAACATATATTAGATATGTGTTTATTTTCCGGTGCTGTTGACCACCAACATACAATTGATATGTGTTTATATTCCGGTGCTGCTGACCATAAACATACATTTGATATGTGTTCATTTTTCGGCGCTTCCTGACCTTTAGAATATGTTGATGTATCTTTCAGCGCTACTGACCGTACAGGTAAAAGATGTCAACGATGAACCGCCGGTGTTCTCAGAGGACGAGTATAACGTACGTCTTCAGGAGTCTGTCCCCGTTAATACTAACGTCATCACCCTCTCAACCACTGACAAAGACAGCACAGGTGACGGTCCGTTTTATACAGTGGTATCCGATCCTTACTCAGCTTTTAATATCCAGGACAATACGACAGGTAACATTTTATTATATGTATACTATTAGTAATTTTCTTGCAATTTGATAAGGACCCTTGGTGAAATGGTTATATCTTCATATCTCTGTCTATACTGTTATGTCAGACGTCGCGTAAAATCTTTTTACATCTTGTTAATATGAAATCATATGGAAACATGTTAACAATGACATGCGGTTACCTGCTGGACCAACTGGTATTCAACAGTAAAATATATTTCCAAAAAGGTACTAGACCAAGATTTAACCTTGATTTGTATGTTGTGTGTTTTACGAGTGTTCATGCAAATTTATCATTGCTGATCGCATATTCTCTTAGTTTTACCGATTTTAGCTGAAAATAATATTTCGTTATTACAATGTATTTTAGCTTTACAGCCAACTGATGTTTTGGTGTCGGTTAATACACAGCTTAGTTTTCGCTTGTAATGAGCAATGTAATCAGTAATGTAATCAGTAAATTTAAGATGTCAAATTCAAAATTACTTGTTGAAACTGGTATATAGAAGCCATGTACATTGTTTGTCATATTGACCTCTTGTTACATGAATGAGTGAATATAAAATCTTGAAAAAAAATCTTGAAATCTTGACTTTATACACAGGAACAATAAGAACAAGTAGACAACTCGACCGGGAAACCCACCCGATACACAACATTACGGTCAGTGCCTCTGACGGCGTTAACAACTCGACGTCACAAGTGATCATTAACGTGACGGATATCAACGACAATGCGCCCGAGTTCCTTCCCTTTGACGTCACCGTAAATATTACAGAGGCTAACTATACGAACAATGCCTTATTGATTGCTAGAGTCAATGCAACCGATGCTGATGAGGGAAAAAATGCATTGGTGACATACAGACTTGAACACTACTACAGGAACTTCACTATAAATGACACAACGGTAAGTTAGATTTCAGGGATATCAAATACACCTTACTTAACTCTTGTTTTTTATTGATGCTGTTATTCGACTTCATTTTGTCCTTTTTAGCCCGAGGTCACTTGCTAGGGATTCTCTATATTCTGATATGACGCTCATACTAAAACTAATCAGATATATTCAATGGTACATGTACTTATAAAACAATGACTGCAATTGCAGTATACAATCTTCGCTCATCTGCGATACCTTCTTCTTTACTCATTGGTAAGCTGTCCAAATTCATTTTAAACTGAAGAAAAACGAATAGCAATATATCTAGCAATATGAATTGGTGTGTAGTTTTTCAAACAATCAAACAGTCTGCGATTTAATCACAAATTAGTTTCACAAGCAATCCTGCAGCCACACCATTTGGTAGATATATATGTAGTATTTATATGATATAGTAATGTGTGCGAGTTTTAAAGAATGATTATCAGTAATACTGATCAAAACCTGACCGCCTGTGTATGTGAGACGGATAAGGATTACATGTCCTGTCGGTTACCCCAGGCCAAACAATTTTAGCCTCTCCATTTACAGTTCGTATCATTTAAGTGTTGCGTTGTACTAACGGAGAAAATATTTAAAAACATTAAACAATTAAATGATATTATGGCATACAATAATTATTTAATATATACGTGTAGAGGATTTAACATGAATGGTTATGGTATCTCAAAAATTGAATGAGTTTGATTAATTCCATAGCCACGAGTGTACGATTCTGTTTATCACATAGCTTATATGTGTCCCACGATATCTATAACCTGGTTGTATTGCATAATAATAATGTGGGGTAACTACTACCATCTTTATAGACTCTGGTATGTCTCGGCCAGTTGAACAGAATCCAAAGCATTTCTCAGAGGAATGAACGCTCAATTAAACGCCATTTTATGTGAGAACATATACGTTCTTAATATACATAATCTGTACACATTATGTTTGTTCGATAGAAAGTTGTAACCACAATCATTTAATCATTCACTTTTGATATCCCAGGGTGATATTTCTGCCATCGGTGATGTCGACAGAGAGGCAACAATTGGTGGCATTATCAAGCTCAGCATTATTGCTGAAAATTACAAAGACGATCCAGAAAATCTTCGGAACAGAACAACATTAACAATTAACGTTTTAGACGTTAATGATAATGACCCATCTTTTAATGATTTGCCTAAAGGACGGGAATTCGAAACGAAGGTAAAAAACGGAACATTCCTTATGGAGGTATCGGCGACAGATCCCGATAATGGAATTAATGGCACGGATGGTATAAAGTATGACTTACACAATAATACAAACGGGACAAGATTCTTCTACATCAACCACACGTCAGGGGCCATATATGCCAACAGTGAAATGATTAACCACGTCGGAACATTCCTCCTTAATGTAACAGCCCGTGACGGCGGACAACAACCTCGCAATTCAAGTCATGAGGTCTTAATCGAAATCATAGACGAAAATAACAATCGACCTGAGTTTCATATTCCATCTAATAATAGAGTGATACTATCCAGCATACTCGAGGTAATTATACAATATACTGATCCTATCCAGCACACTCGAGGTAATTATATAATAGAGTGATGCCATCCAGCATACTCGAGGTAGTTATATAATATAGTGATCCCATCCAGCATACTCGAGGTAATTATATGATATAGTGATCCCATTCAGCATACTCGAGGTAATTATATAATAGAGTGATCCTATCCGGCATACTCGAGGTAATTATATAATAAAGTGACCCTTTCGAGCATACTCGAGATAATTATATAATATAGTGATTCTATCTAGCATACTCGAGGTAATTATACAATAGAGTGATCCTATCCAGCATACTCGAGGTAATTATATAATATAGTGATCCTATCCAGCATACTCGAGGTAATTATAAAATAGAGTGATGCCATACAGCATACTCGAGGTAATTATATAATAGACTGATACTATCCAGCATACTCGAGGTAATTATATAATAGACTGATACTATCCAGCATACTCCAGGTAATTATATAATATAGTGATCCTATCCAGCATATTCGAGGTAATTATATAATATAGTGATCCCATCCAGCATACTCGAGGTAATAATATAATAGACTGATCCCATCCAGCATACTCGAGTTAATTATATAATAGACTGATCCCATCCAGCATACTCGAGGTAATTATATAATAGACTGATCCTATCGAGCATACTCGAGGTAATTATATAATAGAGCGATACTATCGAGCATACTCGAGGTAATTATATAATAAAGTGATCCCATCCAGCATACTCGAGGTAATTATACAATAGACTGATCCCATTCAGCATACTCGAGGTAATTATATAATAGAGTGATCCTATCCAGCATACTCGAGGTAATTATATAATAGTCGATACCATCTAAATTAACCTGAATGATGAGTATAATCTATACTTATTTTGTGAAATCAAGGTTACATAATGACTGTTTCCCAAGGGTTTCTGTTGAGATTGGAGATTCTCCTGTCTAGTCAGTGATCCATACCTATTTCCACGCTGTTAACATTTTTCAGTGCATATTACTGTTCAGTCAATAGGTCCTGGTCAGTTGTTACAAAAGGTACCAAACGTTTGGCTTGATGAAGTACCTTACTCATTCCCATGCTAGAAATATCCTATGTCTAAAAGGTCAAAATAACAGCTGTAACATATATGAAATTAACATTGCTTTCTTTGATTAGAACAAATGGCTTTTGATAAACTGTCTGTATATGATTTTATTAAGCGAGATTAGAAAAATGTAGACATTAATTATGTTATTTTGATCATCAAATGAACTGTCGAATACTCATACCTTTAAAATGAATCTATCACCAACGGATTAAATCCTTGTATATTTGAATGCTATGATATCCTTGTGTACTATTATGTATTTCTGTACTTGTAAGCTATTATGTATTTCTGTACTTGTGTACTATTATGTATTTCTGTACTTGTGTACTATTATGTATTTCTGTACTTGTGTACTATTATGTATTTCTGTACTTGTGTACTAGAATGTATTTCTGTACTTGTAAGCTATTATGTATTTCTGTACTTGTGTACTAAAATGTATTTCTGTACTTGTGTACTAAAATGTATTTCTGTACTTGTGTACTAGAATGTATTTCTGTACTTGTGTACTAGAATGTATTTCTGTACTTGTAAGCTATTATGTATTTCTGTACTTGTGTACATTATGTATTTCTGTACTTGTGTACTAGAATGTATTTCTGTACTTGTGTACTAGAATGTATTTCTGTACTTGTGTACTATTATGTATTTCTGTACTTGTGTACTGTTATGTATTTCTGTACTTGTGTACTGTTATGTATTTCTGTACTTGTGTACTAGAATGTATTTCTGTACTTGTGTACTGGTATGTATTTCTGTACTTGTGTACTAGAATGTATTTCTGTACTTGTGTACTGGTATGTATTTCTGTACTTGTGTACTGTTATGTATTTCTGTACTTGTGTACTATTATGTATTTTTGTACTTGTGTACTGTTATGTATTTCTGTACTTGTGTACTGTTATGTATTTCTGTACTTGTGTACTAGAATGTATTTCTGTACTTGTGTACTGTATGTATTTCTGTACTTGTAAGCTATTATGTATTTCTGTACTTGTGTACTGTTATGTATTTCAGTACTTGTGTACTGTTATGTATTTCCGTACTTGTGTTCTGTTATGTATTTCTGTACTTGTGTACTGTTATGTATTTCCGTACTTGTGTTCTGTTATGTATTTCAGTACTTGTGTACTGTTATGTATTTCTGTACTTGTGTACTGTTATGTATTTCTGTACTTGTGTACTAGAATGTATTTCTGTACTTGTGTTCTAGAATGTATTTCTGTACTTGTGTACTAGAATGTATTTCTGTACTTGTGTACTGTTATGTATTTCTGTACTTGTGTACTGTTATGTATTTCTGTACTTGTGTACTATTATGTATTTCTGTACTTGTGTACTAGAATGTATTTCTGTACTTGTGTACTGTTATGTCTTTCTGTACTTGTGTACTAGAATGTATTTCTGTACTTGTGTACTAGAATGTATTTCTGTACTTGTGTACTGTTATGTATTTCTGTACTTGTGTACTAGAATTTATTTCTGTACTTGTGTACTAGAATGTATTTCTGTACTTGTGTTCTAAAATGTATTTCTGTACTTGTGTACTGTTATGTATTTCTGTACTTGTGTACTATTATGTATTTCTGTACTTGTGTACTAAAATGTATTTCTGTACTTGTGTACTAGAATGTATTTCTGTACTTGTATACTAGAGTGTATTTCTGTACTTGTGTACTATCATGTATTTCTGTACTTGTAAGCTATTATGTATTGCTGTACTTGTGTAATGTTATGTATTTCTGTACTTGTGTACTGTTATGTATTTCTGTACTTGTAAGCTATTATGTATTTCTGTACTTGTGTACTGTTATGTATTTCTGTACTTGTGTACTAGAATGTATTTCTGTACTTGTAAGCTATTATGTATTTCTGTACTTGTGCACTATTATGTATTTCTGTACTTGTGTACTATTATGTATTTCTGTACTTGTGTACTAGAATGTATTTCTGTACTTGTGTACTGTTATGTATTTCTGTACTTGTGTACTGTTATGTATTTCTGTACTTGTGTACTGTTATGTATTTCAGTACTTGTGTACTAGAATGTATTTCTGTACTTGTGTACTGTTATGTATTTCTGTACTCGTGTACTGTTATGTGTATTTCTGCACTTGTGTACTAGAATGTATTTCTGTACTTGTGTACTAGAGTGTATTTCTGTACTTGTGTACTGTTATGTATTTCTGTACTTGTAAGCTATTATGTATTTCTGTACTTGTGTACTAAAATGTATTTTTGTACTTGTGTACTAAAATGTATTTTTGTACTTGTGTACTAGAATGTATTTCTGTACTTGTGTTCTAGAGTGTATTTCTGTACTTGTAAGCTATTATGTATTTCTGTACTTGTGTACTATTATGTATTTCTGTTCTTGTAAGCTATTATGTATTTCTGTACTTGTGTACTGTTATGTATTTCTGTACTTTTGTACTAAAATGAATTTCTTTACTTGTGTACTAAAATGTATTTCTGTACTTGTGTACTAAAATGTATTTCTGTACTTGTGTACAAGAATGTATTTCTGCACTTGTAAGCTATTATGTATTTCTGTACTTGTGTACTGTTTTGTATTTCTGTACTTGTGTACTGTTATGTATTTCTGTACTTGTGTACTAAAATGTATTTCTGTACTTGTGTACTGTTACGTATTTCTGTACTTGTGTACTAGAATGTATTTCTGTACTTGTGTACTAGAGTGTATTTCTGTACTTGTGTACTAGAATGTATTTCTGAACTTGTAAGCTATTATGTATTTCTGTACTTGTGTACTATTATGTATTTCTGTTCTTGTAAGCTATTATGTATTTCTGTACTTGTGTACTGTTATGTATTTCTGTACTTTTGTACTAAAATGAATTTCTTTACTTGTGTACTAAAATGTATTTCTGTACTTGTGTACTAAAATGTATTTCTGTACTTGTGTACTAAAATGTATTTCTGTACTTGTGTACAAGAATGTATTTCTGTACTTGTGTACTATTATGTATTTCTGTACTTGTGTACTGTTTTGTATTTCTGTACTTGTGTACTGTTATGTATTTCTGTACTTGTGTACTAAAATGTATTTCTGTACTTGTGTACTGTTACGTATTTCTGTACTTGTGTACTAGAATGTATTTCTGTACTTGTGTACTAGAGTGTATTTCTGTACTTGTGTACTAGAATGTATTTCTGAACTTGTAAGCTATTATGTATTTCTGTACTTGTAAGCTATAATGTATTTCTGTACTTGTGTACTGTTATGTATTTCTGTACTTGTGTACTGTTATGTATTTCTGTACTTGTGTACTAAAATTAATTTTTGTACTTGTGTACTAAAACGTATTTCTGTACTTGTGTACTAGAATGTATTTCTGTACTTGTGTACTAGAATGTATTTCTGAACTTGTAAGCTATTATGTATTTCTGTACTTGTAAGCTATTATGTATTTCTGTACTTGTGTACTGTTAAGTATTTCTGTACTTGTGTACTGTTATGTATTTCTGTACTTGTAAGCTATTATGTATTTCTGTACTTGTAAGCTATTATGTATTTCTGTACTTGTAAGCTATTATGTATTTCTGTACTTGTGTATTATTATGTATTTCTGTACTTGTGTAATGTTATGTATTTCTGTACTTGTGTACTGTTATGTATTTCTGTACTTGTGTACTAAAATTTATTTCTGTACTTGTGTACTAAAACGTATTTCTGTACTTGTGTACTGTTATGTATTTCTGTACTAAAGTGTACTGTTATGTATTTCTGTACTTGTGTACTAGAATGTATTTCTGTACTTGTGTACTGTTATGTATTTCTGTACTTGTAAGCTATTATGTATTTCTATACTTGTGTACTATTATGTATTTCTGTACTTGTGTACTGTTATGTATTTCTGTACTTGTAAGCTATTATGTATTTCTGTACTTGTGTACTGTTATGTATTTCTGTACTTGTGTACTGTTATGTATTTCTGTACTTGTAAGCTATTATGTATTTCTGTACTTGTGTACTGTTATGTATTTCTGTACTTGTGTACTGTTATGTATTTCTGTACTTGTAAGCTATTATGTATTTCTGTACTTGTGCACTATTATGTATTTCTGTACTTGTGTACTATTATGTATTTCTGTACTTGTGTACTAGAATGTATTTCTGTACTTGTGTACTGTTATGTATTTCTGTACTTGTGTACTGTTATGTATTTCTGTACTTGTGTACTGTTATGTATTTCTGTACTTGTGTACTGTTATATATTTCTGTACTTGTGTACTAGAATGTATTTCTGTACTTGTTTATTGAATGTATTTCTATACTTGTGTACCATAATATATACTATGCTTGTGTACTAGAATGTATTTCTATGCTTCTATGTTCTATTGCATATTACTATACTAATGTACTGTTATATATGAGTATACTTCCGTACAAACATATATTTATATCTTTGTGCACTTGTATGTCTATAAATGCTTACTGTTATGTATTTATAGCTCTGTGTGTAATATTTTGTATTTCTATCCTTAGTATAGTTATGTACTCCCCTGAAATAACGTTTCTGTGAATTTCAGTGCGAGCCCAATGGTACAAATATTGCAAAGATCAATGCTACTGATGCTGATATGGGTCTAAATGGAAAGATCACGTTTTCGTTTGCAAAAGGGCCTGGTTCAGACTCTCTACCGTTCGCCATTGGAAGGGACACTGGCCAGATTTCACTGATCCGCACAGTAACAAACAAAGAACAACCGGAGTACACGGTAAATAAGTAGGGGTATAAGTTATATATACAACAACTGTGTTCAGTTAATTAGTAGGGGTAAAAGTTATATATATACAATAATAGTGTTTGGTGCATTGGTAGGGGTACAAGTTATAAAAACAACAATTATGTTTGGTACAATAGTAGGGGTACAAGTTATAAAAACAACAATTGTGTTAAGTTGATTAGTAGGGATAAAAGTTATTTCTACCACAATACGCCGTGTTATTCAACTCTCAGACCATCAGTTAATCATTACAGCTGTTGATTAACAATCTGTTTATACCACACGTGGTATAAACTCTGTACGCATTTCGATTGGCTAACACGGTGAACTTTGACCCAAGCTGCAATTGTTATTGACGTCATCAATAATCTAATGACGTCACATCACCGGGTCCCGGACGTCACCGGTACACTTTATTTGCATACGCGAAATTATACTTGGCCACGTTTCCCTTTGATTCAAGCCGATATTATTGTGGTAGAAACAGGTCACACGACTCGAAATTATTGGATATGGAATTTATTTCACACTCGTAAGTTATTTTTTAAAAGTTGCAAAAAACACTCGCTAAAGCTCGTGTCTTTTGTAACTTTTAAAAAATAACTTACTCGTGTGAAATAAATTCCATATCCAACAACCACTCGTTGTGTAACCTCTATATATACAATAATAGTGTTTGGTGCATTGGTTGGGGTAAAAGCTATCTAAACAACAACTGTGTTTGGTACATTGGTAGGGGTACAAGTTATATAAACAAGCAGTGTGCATTGTAAATATGAAAGGGTACAAGTTCGATGGGATACCATCGAAGCTGATACATAATAATTGCTTGGAAAGAATCATTTAAACATTCGGTATTTTTACAGTTTAGAGTTAACGCTACAGACCACGGTACACCTAAGTCACTGTCGACGGTCTCCGAGGATCTGAAGGTTTTGATCAAGGACGTAAACGATAAACCCCCTCAGTTCGAGCACAGTGAAAGAAATGTGATGGTGATGGAGAACACGATCAATGTTGTAGTTACAACTGTGGTGGCATATGACAACGACTCTGACTCTGTCACGACCTACAGCATAAGTAAGTGCTGATGAACACATATGTATACTAGTGGCACAAAAGAAACGAGGTTTGTTTTTCAAATAAAACGTTTAGGCACGAAGCCTAAATTCAATTTAATTTCAGACTAAGCTACCTCCGTGCATAATAAAAATGTTCATTAGATTAGATTCATTTGGCGAAGATGAAGGCACATCCAACAGGCATGGTGGTCAATCCCGTGCTAGGCGATAGCAATGCCACTGTTACGGTGGACAAAAGAGGGGTTATAACAGTTCACTTGAGTTTTCCCCCAGGTGACCTAATGAAATAAATCTGCTGGTCTAAACGTCTGACCAAAAATACCAGGTGGACATCAGAGTAACAAGCGAGCACCTGATATGAGTATTTGGCCATCCCGTTCTCAACCTGATCTCTATTTTCTATGATTTGCCATATAAGCAGGAGTTGCTTACTCATTTGGGAACCCCCTGGTCGAACTATATTTTTCTTCTTTCTTACCGCCCAAGAGTCCTCCTTTTTTAAGTCGTATATTGTAGTTGCTACTCCTGCTTAGCGCTCAGCATATTAGGAGTGGGTCGACTGGTTCGCCCGTTGTCAGTTTGTAACCGGGTGGGGTTGTCATGCTGGGCGTCTTCTGCAGTATCCTTCAGTGAGGTAGCAATATAAATCGGCAAAAGTTCCGACCTATCACAAGGAGACTAAACACAAACATACCGCATCCTCCAAAACCACGCATACCCACTCGCCAAACCCTTGCATATCGCACGCACAAGAGGTCGTCCTTAAATGACCTTAGCTGTTAAGAAGTTAAGCAAATGAAACCAAACTAAACCAAACCATATCACCTCTTAATTCATATTTCTGATTAGGAATAACGCCCAAAACAGTGACTAGTAAATGTTGTGCCTTAGACACTATCTATCGGTTCATGACCTGGATCGGTGAGTTGTGAATTACCTATGGGTACTCACTTTTGGCACAAGGAGGTTTGACATTGGAGAATATATAACATAAGTCAAGGTCAAGGTGAGATCACATTTAGTACCAATGTAAAGATCGTGTCACAAAAAATATAGGGAAATACTTTTTCAGTTTCCTCATTGGTACCACACATCTATGTTATAAATGTTAACCTAGCTGCCAACGTCGGGAATTAGCCATAGTTCACATGGACTTCGTACCGGCAAGCTAAGAAGACCGTTCATAATTTTATAATTCAATTTGCTGATTTGTCGAGTAGTTCTTTATGAATGCGTTTGTCCACAGACCAATGGCCAAGTCGATACAAGTCGTCGACGACAACTTGAATTGAAGGTGATCTATGAATTATTAAGCTGCGGAAGGACAACGGAAACATCCAATACAACCACAGGAGGCGGTTTCATTTGGTTTCCAGTTTGATTTGTTCTTTTCTACAGTCTTTCATTACCTTTATTCCCCTTGATATTGCCTCACGTTTTGCCTCGGAGTTAATGCACCACACTATCTGCTCTCAGGCTGCAACTTACCAAAGTCTCTTTAATGGTACTTCGTGTTCCCTAACTTATGCTAAGCAACGACGTAGACACATAAAAGGACATGCCTTACCGGTGTCGGTATAATGGGTAGGGAGATATATAATGTCACTATATCTGCGACAAGGTATTATTGTAAAATTAAGCCCCATCTGAGTAGGTACTTTTGTTACTGACCGTAGCAATGGCATGATCTTAAAACTGCCTGTCGTTCCTGTACAGACAGAGACGGGTGTCAATTTCACGAGTTGCTTTGTTGCAGTTAGCCCTTTTCCCAATCTGTGGCGGTAGGTCGTCAGAGGGAAGTAGATTGTTCGGAATGACCCTAGGTAATTGAGGATCGGAAAATTTCGTCCCTCAACATGCTCTACCTCAGGGTTCTATGTCACGTGATGCCTCGGGCTTGTCAGCTGAGTCCGTGATGTTTTTCGTCTCACCACGATGTGTGTTGCGTTGGATCCTGCCGATGCTGGGGGCAGCACCAAACTTGATAATTTCGGTTTGCCGTCGCTGCACGGATCGTGGTCCTATGGAGAATAAAGGAGGGAGAAGCTCTCATGCTGGGGAATGTTGCAGGATGGTTTGAATTCCTGTACAGGACTTGATATTGGTTCGATAGTCGCCCTGTGCTCTGCAGATACATATGTTCGTGGACGCCAACCAGGTAACGGCGAAGGCTTCTTTGATTCATTCGTTGCTGATATATATTGTCAACGCTTCGCTGAGCTTGTGAATGGGCGTTGGGTTTCTGCTGCGGAAGAGTTGTTTATGTTTCCCTCGCCATGTATGGGATTGACTTGGTGGTTCTTGTCGAATACAATTAATGTTTTTAAATACATTCAAGTATTAAAACGAGGAGTATTGTTGTTAATGTATGTAAATAGTTGACTTCCCATGGTAAGATACTTGAAATATCGGAAGAAACCTCGTCCCAGATGTGATGTGCTGTAGAGCGTGACAGCCATTAGTGTAGTCTACGCTTGGACAAGCTCGTATTGTGATTTATTAAACGCACATATACTTGTGTGATCGTAGACTACGCTTGCCATTGTCGGCATTATATTCGGACGTTTTTAATAATAATACTAAAATTTGTTGCTCTGTTTCAAATTTTTAATTAGAAATGGTCTAGGAATAAAACCAGTATTTATGACTGTATTAAATAATTTCATTAGAAAACGTTGTGGAATACCACTTAAACATATCTTTGTATTGAATTATTTCATAAGAAACGTTAGGAATTTTAGCAATGCATATCTCTTTATTTAATTATTTTATTAGAACACGTTGGGGAATACTACCAATACTTCCGTATAAACGAGACCACTGGAGTGGTGACTATTGTGACGGATTTAGATCGCGAGAGTTCCCCTACAGTCCAAATCTACGTGGAAGCAAGAGACGCCTCACTGAGAAACGAAACCTGCAATAATACTCAGGGAAATCCTGTAGCGATCAACGCTACACAGACTCTTATAGTGACCCTAGGAGACAAAAACGACAGTCCACCTGTATTTAATGAGGAAGTGTTCAATACGGGAGTCAGGAAAAACGTCAAACTTAATACAACAATATATGATTTCGTAGTAAGTATTCAACAAGCCCCCTAATTAAATGAAATGGTGTTTTTTAGATTCAGTAATAATCGATATCAACTTATCTAGAAATCAATAGTTTGACTTAATTCTAGACTGTTGCTGACTTATCTAAAGTCTAAAGGATTGTTTCCTTAAAGTTTAACTTGTCAATCTATTTATTGGAGCCGTAAACGTCTAGAATGTACAGTAAATATCAAAGTTCATGTCAATTGCGAGGTAACGTGGGCGTTATTTTTTGTATTAAAAGTTTATAAATGACAAATAATAAGTGAAAACAAGTGTATGCTCTTGTTTCGTGGGGCACCATAACTCACCATATGTGAGCCTCCATATGCATCTTTGGGATAATATTAGCGTTTTTTTCCACATAAAAAAGCAATGTAGAATAGTACATGTACGCATGATAAACAATTGCTATTTCAAGATACAATATTTCACTTGTCTTATGTTATCTAGTACCGTATGCATATTCTACTTATCGTATATTATCTAGTTCTGTTTGTGTATTACACTTATCGTATATTATCTATTTTTATGTGTATTCCACTTATCGTATATTATCTAATTTTAATGTGTATTCCACTTATCGTATATTACCTAGTTCTTTACGTGTGTTCCACTTATCGTATATTATCTAGTTCTGTGTTTGTATTCCACTTGTCGTATATTATCTAGTTATGTGTGTGTATTCCACTTATCGTATATTATCTAGTTCTGTATACCTATTCCACTTATCGTATATTATCTAGTTCTGTTTGTGTATTCCACTTATCGTATATTATCTAATTCTGTTTACCTATTCCACTTATCGTATAGTATCTAGTTCTTTGTGTGTATTCCACTTATCGTATATTATCTAGTTCTGTATAACTATTCCACTTATCGTATATCATCTAGTTCTGTATGTGTATTCCACTTGTCGTATATTATCTAGTTCTGTGTGTTTATTCCACTTGTCGTATATTATCTAGTTCTGTATGTGCATTCCACTTATCGTATATTATTTAGTTATGTATGTGTATTCCACTCATCGTATATTATCTAGTTCTGTGTGTGTATTCCACTTATCGTATATTATCTAGTTCTGTATGTGTTTTCACTTGTATATTATCTAGTTATGTATGTGTATTCCACTTGTCGTATATTATCTAGTTCTGTATACCTGTTCCACTTATCGTATATTATCTAGTTCTGTATGTGTATTTCACTTATCGTATATTATCTAGTTCTGTATGTGTTTTCACTTGTATATTATCTAGTTATGTATGTGTATTCCACTTGTCGTATATTATCTAGTTCTGTATGTGCATTTCACTTATCGTATATTATCTAGTTCTGTATGTGTATTTCACTTATCGTATATTATCTAGTTCTGTATGTGTAATAAACTTGTCGTATGTCCTAGTGTTTTTATGAATATAATTGTGTTTCTCGTTATTGTGATAGATATACATACATAGATAGTCTAACAACATAGAGATCAGTTACGGCGTGACATTGATGTGTTAGGAAGAAATCAGTTATAACGTCACATTATAGACATATTATGAAAATGATGCTACAAAATGGATGCCTCCGTTTGATTTTATCCTCCACATTTTGATATTTGTTTTGTTGTTGTTTTTTTTTTTCTTGTTTTCTGTATTTTCTGTTTGATGTATCTAACTTTTCATAACATGAAATTTATGGAAACCGGTGTTTTTAATTTTTGCTGACGAGGGCTCATTTTGGATGTTAAATGCAGGAAACGCAATTATTTATCAACACTAAACATCACAACCGTGTATCGTTATTGATACATGAACTTACGCTTGAGCAGTAATTTCCTAAATACATTGTACGTGTCAAATTATTATTTTATAGGGAAAGGTGTCGGACAATGATAGCGATATCAATAGCGTTCATTCATTTGAGATCCAGGGAGACATACAGATGCCTGCCAAAATAAAGTCAGCAGCAAGATCATGTAAGGAATACAGGACCAAAGCACCGGTTTGTCTGTCTAGTAATGGGACCGTCACCACAAATATGCTGTTTGAGGAGGATATGTCGGGTACAATTACCATCACAGTAGTAGCGCGGGACATGGCTGGCAACAGTACAACTGAACTCAAGGTAAGGTAGCGAGGGACAAGGCTGACAACAGTACAGCTGAACTCAAGGTAAGGTAGTGAGGGACAAGGCTGACAACAGTACAACTGAACTCAAGGTATAGTAGCGAGGGACAAGGCTGACAACAGTACAACTGAACTCAAGGTAAAGTAGTGAGGGACAAGGCTGACAACAGTACAACTGAACTCAAGGTAAAGTAGTGAGGGACAAGGCTGGCAACAGTACTGCTGAACTCAAGGTAAAGTAGCGAGGGGCAACGCTGACAACAGTACAGCTGCAACAGAACAGCTGAACTCAAGGTAAAGTAGCGGGGGACATGGCTGGCAACAGTACAGCTGAACTCAAGGTAAAATAGCGATGGAAAAGGCTGGCAACAGTACAGCTGAACTCAGGTTTTGTGGCGATGGACAAGGGTGGCGACAGTACAGCTGAACTCTAGGTATAGTAGCGGGGGGCAAGGCTGACAACAGTACAGATGAATTCAAGGTTAAGTAGCGAGGGACAAGGCTGGCAATAGTACAGCTGAACTCAAGGTACAATAGCGAGGGACATTGCTGGCAACGGTACAGCTGAACTGAAGGTAAAGTAGTGAGGGACAAGGCTGACAACAGTCCAGCTGAACTCAAGGTACAATAGCGAGGGACATGGCTGGCAACTGTACAGCTGAACTCAAGGTATAGTAGCGAGGGACAAGGCTGACAACAGTACGACTAAACTCAAGGTAAAGTAGCGAGGGACAAGGCTGGCAAAAGTACAGCTGAACTGAAGGTACAATAGTGAGGGACAAGGCTGACAATATTACAGCTGAACTGAAGGTAAAGTAGCGAGGGACATAGCTGGTAACAGTACAGCTGAACTCAAGGTAAAGTAGCGAGGGACAAGGCTGGCAACAGTACAGCTGAGCTCTAGGTATAGTAGCTAGGGACATGGCTGGCAACAGTACAGCTGAACTCAAGGTAAAATTGCGAGGGACAAGGCTGACAACATTACAGCTGAACTCAAGGTAAAGTAGCTAGGTACAAGGCTGACAACAGTACAGCTGAACTCAAGGTACAATAGCGAGGGACAATGCTGGCAACAGTACAACTGAACTCAAGGTAAAGTAGCGAGGGACAATGCTGGCAACAGTACAACTGAACTCAAGGTAAGGTAGCGAGGGACAAGGCTGACAACAGTACAGCTGAACTCAAGGTAAGGTAGTGAGGGACAAGGCTGACAACAGTACAACTGAACTCAAGGTATAGTAGCGAGGGACAAGGCTGACAACAGTACAACTGAACTCAAGGTAAAGTAGTGAGGGACAAGGCTGACAACAGTACAACTGAACTCAAGGTATAGTAGCGAGGGACAAGGCTGACAACAGTACAGCTGAACTTAAGTTTAACTTTCTAGTATGTTGATAGAGCCCGAACATTTGAGATCTGAAATGTTACGACTACCAAATGCCAGCATTGCTTAAAGTCAGTCAGTCTTTGAATAATCGGTCATAATCGTGCTTAAGTATGTAAAGTATTCCTGTGAGATTAGATATATTCGTACGTGTTTCTTTAGTACTGTTCATGGTTAGTACTGTCCTATCATCGGATTAATTGTATTTTTACAGATAGATATTATAGTCGATTATCAAATGGCGAAAATGGTATTTCATCGGACCAAGCAAAACGTGGAAGATATCAAATCAGACGTCACAGAGTAAGTTTATATTAAGAAAAAGCACATTTTATTTCAAATTTAATCTTAAAACTAAATCATTTATTTTTTCATAAATGTCTAAATAAAAGCGTACTAAGGTAAACGCCTGGACGTAAGAACTGCCATATATACCGATTTATATCGGAGATAGGAGGACAACTAATAATGGCATGATTCCTAAGGGATGTTCTGTCGTTTACAGTGAACTGACGAAACTTACTGGGTACACCTTTGTGCCGGACGAGGTCAATGTGTACACGAAAGACGACGGCAGCGTGGATGTTACTCAGTAAGTTAACACCGGTAGGACAGGTTACCCAGGTAGTACATAGTGGATGTTACTCAGTAAGTTAACACCGGTAGGACAGGTTACCAAGGTAGTACATAGTGGATGTTACTCAGTAAGTTAACACCGGTAGGACAGGTTACCCAGGTAGTACATAGTGGATGTTACTCAGTAAGTTAACACCGGTAGGACAGGTTACCCAGGTAGTACATAGTGGATGTTACTCAGTAAGTTAACTCCCGTAGGACAGGTTACCAAGGTAGTACATAGTGGATGTTACTCAGTAAGTTAACACCGGTAGGACAGGTTACCAAGGTAGTACATAGTGGATGTTACTCAGTAAGTTAACACCGGTAGGACAGGTTACCCAGGTAGTACATAGTGGATGTTACTCAGTAAGTTAACACCGGTAGGACAGGTTACCAAGGTAGTACATAGTGGATGTTACTCAGTAAGTTAACACCGGTAGGACAGGTTACCAAGGTAGTACATAGTGGATGTTACTCAGTAAGTTAACACCGGTAGGACAGGTTACCCAGGTAGTACATATTTATATAACTTTATAGCATGTAAATGGATGTTACTCAGTAAGTTAACACCGGTAGGACAGGTTACCAAGGTAGTACATAGTGGATGTTACTCAGTAAGTTAACACCGGTAGGACAGGTTACCAAGGTAGTACATAGTGGATGTTACTCAGTAAGTTAACACCGGTAGGACAGGTTACCAAGGTAGTACATAGTGGATGTTACTCAGTAAGTTAACACCGGTAGGACAGGTTACCAAGGTAGTACATAGTGGATGTTACTCAGTAAGTTAACACCGGTAGGACAGGTTACCAAGGTAGTACATAGTGGATGTTACTCAGTAATTTAACACCGGTAGGACAGGTTACCAAGGTAGTAGGTAGTTGATGTTACTAAGTAAGTTTACACCAGTAGGACATCGTTACTCAGGTAGTACATAGTGGATGTTACTCAGTAAGTTAACACCGGTAGGACAGGTTACCAAGGTAGTACATATTCATATAACTTTATAGCATGTAAATTGAAGTTATTCAGTAAGTTAACACCGGTAGAACAGCGTTACCAAGGTAGTACATAGTGGATGTTACTCAGTAAGTTAACACCGGTAGAACAGAATTACCCAGGAAGTACATATTTATATAAATTATAGCATGTAAATGGATACTACTCAGTAAGTTAACACCACCGGTAGGACAGCGTTATCCAGGAAGTACATATTTATTTAAGGATTGAATCTTGATTTGGTCGATTTTTTGGGGTCATGAATTGAGTTGCTCTTGAGACAAATCTAATGAACTCCGAAGCAGTTCCTGTTGAATTTGTCTCAAGAGCAACTCAATTCATGACCCCATGAAATCGACCAAATCAAGATTCAATCCTTATATTCCAACTGGTTTTTTTTCGAATAAAAAAGTCGGTCTAGATATTAATGTCTCGAAGCTTGTGCAAGTCCAAATCCGGAAAAGCCCGAGGAGTTCCGGATTGTGCATGTCTAGTCGGTCGAGTAAAATAGTCCGAAATATTAGGATTAAAACCGCATTATTTTGTCATTATAGAAGTATTTAGCATATCTGGTCTTTCATAAAATACAAGAATACATTATATCTTTATGGATATGCCGATTAATCGGGGGTTTGAGTCGAACGAAATAGAATTTGATGATGGTGAAATTGACTTCGCGAGGAGGCGAGATATTACATTGATTGTGGCGAACCAAAATTATACTCCCACCTCCCTTGTGATTCCCTATATGCAGTGGATCTCAATAACCATGAATGAATTATCAAAACAAAGTTGTTCGACAAAATTATTAAATCGCTGTCATTAATCGTAGTCAATTGAATGAAACGGCGGCCGCTGCAGCATCTACCGCAGGCCTAAGCCTCAAACGTCCCTTTTCCCTTGTACACTGGTAGCTATGTCGGTGTCATTAGGTGCGGATATTGTATCAACAGAAAAAAACAAACAAATACACACTTTCTTATCATTCCTTATTACAAATTTATATCCCAAACATAAAAATTTAAAAGTCCATTTTGGAACATTTGTCTCGTGACCGTAAAATGTTAAGAGAGTTTGTGTTAACACCTCATAAACATAAAAAAAAACACACATTGCTCAGCACTCCAGCTCGGTTTCCGAACTATTGAATAAATATTAAATAAATATTAGATACAATTTAACATCACCATAAACAGTGATAGGATAACTCCAGAATTCATGGAAGGGCGGATAATGAATCTGACGGTATACTTTGCCTTATAATCAGCTGTGAAGTTCGATTTCGCGGCGTCGTCTTTGAATATTTGAGTGGAGTTATCTAAACAAGTGTTCTATTAATAAAACAAAAACACAATGATTTTCAAACTAGTATTTCAGTTGTTAAAATTATATAATAAACGAATATAGTACAAAAAAAAAAAAAAATACATTATAAACTTGATAATCTTAATAATTATTTCATGTTGATAACAACAATGCAGAAAAAGTGAAATCGTACCGCGGAAGGATTTTAACCATGTATTCATACGTACTGATCAGTGATAATCTGGTCAAATTCATGAGCAAATGAAACAGATTAAGTTTGGTAGTTTCATTGAGTCCAACTTGAGTAAAAATTGAAATATATAAGTATGTTTCATGTTTGTGTATGTTACCATGAGTCACAAACGGAAACTTATTTCTAATTTAATTATCCATAACTGCGATTTGTTCGATTTTAAAACGGAAGTAGTTTTTTATTCCGTTTTTAAAACATGCGATACAGTTTTTTGACAGTAACACAACGAATAAAAAAAGGATATTGTAATGGTAGCAACATAGATATATCAGTTGAATATATGTGTCGCCAGGTGTTCTTTAGCTGAAGTTAATTGAGTTGATCTGTCCTTATTTTCCAGGTCAATTCTAACATTCTATGTGAAGGAACCATCGACTGGCCGGATTCTTACTGCCAGTGAAATAACGGAGTATGTACTATGAATTATCACCAGCTGATTATGTCGGGATGAGTATATATCATAATTGTCACTTGCTGATTGTGTCAGAGTATGTACTATATTATTACTGTCATCAGCTGATTGTGTCAGAGTATGTACTTTATTATTACTGTCATCAGATGATTATGTCAGAGTATGTACTAGATTATTACTGTCATCAGATGATTATATCAGAGTATTTACTATATTATTACTGTCATCAGATGATTATGTCGGAGTATGTACTATATTATTACTGTCATCAGCTGATTGTGTCAGAGTATGTACTTTATTATTACTGTCATCAGATGATTATGTCAGAGTATGTACTATATTATTACTGTCATCAGATGATTATGTCATAGTATGTACTATATTATTACTGTCATCAGATGATTGTGTCATAGTATGTACTATATTATTACTGTCATCAGATGATTGTGTCATAGTATGTACTATATTATTACTGTCATCAGATGATTGTGTCATAGTATGTACTATATTATTACTGTCATCAGATGATTGTGTCATAGTATGTACTATATTATTACTGTCATCAGATGATTATGTCAGAGTATGTACTATATTATTACTGTCATCAGATGATTATGTCATAGTATGTACTATATTATTATTGTCATCAGATGATTATGTGGGAGTATGTACTATATTATTACTGTCATCAGATGATTATGTCAGAGTATGTACTGTATTATTACTGTCATCAGATGATTATGTCAGAGTATGTACTGTATTATTACTGTCATCAGATGATTATGTCAGAGTATGTACTGTATTATTACTGTCATCAGATGATTATGTCAGAGTATGTACTATATTATTACTGTCATCAGATGATTATGTCAGAGTATGTACTGTATTATTATTGTCATCAGATGATTATGTCAGAGTATGTACTGTATTATTACTGTCATCAGATGATTATGTCAGAGTATGTACTAGATTATTACTGTCATCAGATGATTATGTCAGAGTATGTACTAGATTATTACTGTCATCAGATGATTATGTCAGAGTATGTACTGTATTATAACTGTCATCAGATGATTATGTCAGAGTATGTACTATATTATTACTGTCATCAGATGATTATGTCATAGTATGTACTATATTATTACTGTCATCAGATGATTATGTCATAGCATGTACTATATTATAATTGTCATCAGATGATTATGTCAGAGTATGTACTCTATTATTACTGTCATCAGATGATTATGTCATAGTATGTACTATATTATAATTGTCATCAGATGATTATGTCATAGTATGTACTATATTATTACTGTCATCAGATGATTATGTCAGAGTATGTACTATATTATAATTGTCATCAGATGATTATGTCAGAGTATGTACTGTATTATTACTGTCATCAGATGATTATGTCAGAGTATGTACTAGATTATTACTGTCATCAGATGATTATGTCAGAGTATGTACTAGATTATTACTGTCATCAGATGATTATGTCAGAGTATGTACTGTATTATTACTGTCATCAGATGATTATGTCAGAGTATGTACTGTATTATTATTGTCATCAGATGATTATGTCAGAGTATGTACTGTATTATTACTGTCATCAGATGATTATGTCAGAGTATGTACTAGATTATTACTGTCATCAAATGATTATGTCAGAGTATGTACTATATTATTACTGTCATCAGATGATTATGTCAGAGTATGTACTATATTATTACTGTCATCAGATGATTATGTCATAGTATGTACTATATTATTACTGTCATCAGATGATTATGTCAGAGTATGTACTGTATTATTACTGTCATCAGATGATTATGTCAGAGTATGTACTGTATTATTACTGCCATCAGATGATTATGTCAGAGTATGTACTGTATTATTACTGTCATCAGATGATTATGTCAGAGTATGTACTAGATTATTACTGTCATCAGATGATTATGTCAGAGTATGTACTGTATTATTACTGTCATCAGATGATTATGTCAGAGTATGTACTATATTATTACTGTCATCAGATGATTATGTCAGAGTATGTACTGTATTATTACTGTCATCAGATGATTATGTCAGAGTATGTACTGTATTATTACTGTCATCAGATGATTATGTCAGAGTATGTACTGTATTATTATTGTCATCAGATGATTATGTCAGAGTATGTACTGTATTATTACTGTCATCAGATGATTATGTCAGAGTATGTTCTAGATTATTACTGTCATAAGATGATTATGTCAGAGTATGTACTAGATTATTACTGTCATCAGATGATTATGTCAGAGTATGTACTGTATTATTACTGTCATCAGATGATTATGTCAGAGTATGTACTATATTATAATTGTCAAAGCTGATAATTTAAACGCAAAGTTAATTTACACAAATCACCGGTTCTTTTATTTGGAGTGGATTTATAGAGCGGCATATTGGATTAAACTTGTCTGCTGTAATGATAACAAAATACTCATAATCATTGGACCAGTCTAAACTTTTCACATATCAGCGTAGTTTGTAATGATTAATCTAACCACCCTCTCACGACAGTAATCATCCCTCATGACTGTAATGTGTATGTTACATATAAACCATCCCCTCATGACTGTAATATGTATGGTACATATAAACCATCCCCTCATGACTGTAATATGTATGGTACATATAAACCATCCCCTCTTGACTGTAATCTGTATGTTACATTTAAACCATCCCCTCATGACTGTAATCTGTATGTTACATATAAACCATCCCCTCATGACTGTAATCTGTATGTTACATATAAACCATCCCCTCATGACTGTAATCTGTATGTTACATATAAACCATCCCCTCATGACTGTAATCTATATGTTACATCTAAACCATCCCCTCATGACTGTAATATGTATGTTATATATAAACCATCCCCTCATGACTGTAATCTGTATGCTACATATAAACCATCCCCTCGTGACTGTAATCTGTATGTTATATATAAACCATCCCCTCATGACTGTAATCTATATGTTACATATAAACCATCCCCTCATGACTGTAAGTATCCCTCATGACTGTAATATGTATGGTACATATAAACCATCCCCTCATGACTGTAATATGTATGGTACATATAAACCATTCCCTCATGACTGTAATCTGTATGCTACATATAAACCATCCCCTCATGACTGTAATCTGTATGCTACATATAAACCATCCCCTCATGACTGTAATATGTATGGTACATATAAACCATCCCCTCATGACTGTAATCTGTATGGTACATATAAACCATCCCCTCATGACTGTAATATGTATGGTACATATAAACCATCCCCTCATGACTGTAATCTGTATGGTACATATAAACCATCCCCTCATGACTGTAATCTGTATGGTACATATAAACCATCCCCTCATGACTGTAATCTGTATGATACATAAGCCTCCCCTATCCCCGTATATTTAGATATGTAGATACAGCAGAGCCTAAATGAATTTGACTGTTATAACAGCATATTTTTTTTTATTTTTTTTTGTCTTTCATGGACTTGGTCCTGTAAGTAATGCTACGAATTTGAAATGGCGAGGAAACAATGAAGAGGTTAAAAGATAAAGTCAGTACGGGAAGGTGCAATAAAACAGTTCCTATTTGTAAATTCTAAATGTTTTAACTTTGTGGTAGACTGGATTGTAAATTGCTATCAAAATTGTATTGTACTTATGAATCAAGATGAGGTGTTTGTAGTTCTCAACCTTTCTATTGTTTAGATTGGTGGACAGATTTGGCAGTGAACTTATAAACACACGGATAAGATACCAACTTATATCTATTGAGGTAATGTATTCTATGTAAAGTCCTATATAATCGTTAGGATATGGTGGAGTCTCACGCTGTAGTATCATGCTGGGGACTAAATATATCCATGTAGGTCTAGGAGTGATTTAGATATATGTATATATATTTGTACAAAAAATAATATTGACAAAATCCTATAGATGATAATAGCGCTTCTCAACGCTTAAGTCATTTTTAGACCCCTGTTTGTTAGGATCCAGTACCTATATTGGACCATGCCGTCGTTATTACTAATCATATCTTATCTATTTATATATCTACTATATTTACATTTTCCCGCAGCACTCGAGCAAATCTAACAAATAATATGTCTTTGGACAAACAGAAGGGTAATACTTTTGACTTGTTTCCAATAAGGACCTGTCCCGATCTTCATAACATATCAGGAAGAAAGAATAGTTCAGAACCAATCTCACAAATTCTTTGTTTTCCTATTGTTATGGGAATTATTTTCTATTAGCGTTACATAATGTATGATGTGTACGCATAATGTTAAATAGTGATTAGCATCAGAAATGTGGGAACAATATATCAATTTGTAGGAGGCCTTTAAAACACCAGTGGAAAAGGAAGACGAAGGATTCAAACAAACCATGATATTAGTAGGGGCTACTATTCTGGAGGCTGTGATCATTTGTATCCTCACTGTCGTAGCTTGTCGTAGTCAAGGAAAGTAAGTTATCTGTATTTTCATCTATTTCCATCTAAGCTGTTTATTTTAGAACTTTCTGTCTTATATACATGAATGTAATTAAATCATAAATGTATTAAAGATAATACAACCTTACTCTCCCATTTTTTTAGATTCAAGCGAAAATTGAAGGCAGCCACTGTCACAACAAAAGGTTAGTACCTAGTATTAATAAACGCCAACTTATACACCTTTTTACTCAGAGTTTTAAAGAACAATTGCCATGTTTCAATTCTTAGATGTATATTTTAAGCAGTAGATTGATTACGATGAAGATGGTACACTATATACTTTCCTTTGGGTTAGTCTGTGAAGCGATTATCTATATATCACCTTTAACCGGGGTATATATGTCTGCATAACCCCTACGCGGGGTCTATATATCCGTAACAGGAGTGTTTGCTTAATTTTCTTTGGCCAATTTCCAGTTTTCCACCAAAGGATCTATAAGTGGGTATATATGTTCGTGCTTAAAATAACTAAGCTGGGAAATTCCCCAGGCATTACGAACCTGCTCGTGCTATCTTCAGCACAACCTGGTCGTGCAATCTTTGCCTCCAATCATGCAACGTGTTACTTTGGACAGTAGTCAATCAGAATGCTTGAAACAAACGATTATTCGGCATCACTTTGTTTACAATATGGCAGACGAGATACCCCAACAACGTTTCGCTACGGTAAAAGAAGAGGAATTACAAGATATTTGAAGAAAAAGTACTTGTTGTACACACGAAAAAATACTTCAGGTGCAACAAAACTATTCGGACAATATTTAAGAGACAAAAGTCAGTACGCATGGCGACTTCGAAAATTTAAGTTAACATGGTTTGGATTTGGGAATTTTTTTTTTCATTTGTTTAGTTGGCCATATTACAAAAACAAAAATTTGCTTTTTGTGTTCGGTGTACACGAGACTATACGAACCTAGTCAAGAGTTTGTTCGCCTCGGCGTGTGTTCTCGATGATCAGGTTCGTAAAGTGTCGTGTACACCTCAACAACAGTCAATAATTGTATAATATAACCCCTAACCGGGGTCTATATAACCCCTAACAGGAGTCTGGATCCGTCTTTAAAACCTCCATTACTGGGTCTACGTAAACGAAGCTTTTTATTTCTAGTACATTCCTTTTTGTGATCCCTAGCAGAGGTCTCTATATTTCTATATAACCCCTAGCAGGAGTCTTTATTCTTTTTTTTTGAAATATTGTATATATAGCAATTTAATCTTATCTTGTTTGTAACAAGCATTTTCATTGGCTTAGAAATTTATGCTGTCAGTCCTTAACGTAAAAAATGACATCAATGGAATTTATAAAACAGACATAAGCACTATACTTTAGTGCAACTATATCGTCAGAGTATGGTTATCTGGTACAATACTTTGTAAAAACCTTTGCATTTTATTATGGCACAGCTCAACTTACACAACATCAAAATTAAAACAACCAATACTCTTAATTATTTGATTAAGTACATAACTTGTTAATCCCTTATTCTTCTGATATTAGATGAAAAGGATTCGTCAGAGAAAAAGAGTTCGATAGTTCCAGGCAGTAATGTTTACGCTTCAATGTAAGTACTGTTTAAATTGATGAATTAATTAAAAAAGTATTCGCTTACTATTACCGGTACAAACATTGGCTTGGCCACTGCTTGTATGTAACTAGTATTAATATAATAATACTATTTTTTCACACGCTCTGATTGGCTTAAATAATGTCGCATGATTCCCGATAAAAAGTCACATTACCTGATCATTCAAAAGGAAACTGGTAAGAAGTGCTGGTTGACTGGGTGTATCTAACAATAGATTTTTTTATTATGAATTACCTCCCCTTGGTATTGTGTGAAATATCTTGCCCGATTTTGAAACATGACAAACACAATCTGATTATTAGAGTGTTATATTATTGACAAATTATGCAATGAAATATTTAAAATTGCTTCAAAAATCAGTTTTTATCATTGCATGTACAAATGTTATTATTGAATTTCCAGTCGGTCATTTATAATAAAACTATCATCGCATTGACCTGTCCTCGGTCAATATATTTAGATGAATAAAACCATGTGTCAATCTTATCAAAAGGCGTATCGACCTTATCAAAAGGCTGATATATAGCTGTGGATTATTTTCATTTAAGTAATCTGTTACTGATCTATTGCTGTGGGCTATTTTTATTCAATGGGTTAATGATATACAATTTTGGATTTGTTTATTCAGTGGGTTACTTATATATAGCCATGAGTTATTTCTATTTAATGGGTTACTAATGTTTAATTGTGAATTATGTTTATTTGATAAATAACTGATATAGTTGTGTTTAATTGTCTTCAATGCGTTACTGAAATATAGCTGTAGTTTTGAGTTGATATTTTCAAGTTAGCTTATTTTCGACCAAGCTTTGTGTTGATGATGATTATAAAAAAAGATACTTATTTTTTACTAAGAGTTGAGGTGATGATAAAAAGGTGATGCTTATTTTTACTGCGTTTTTTGTTGATGTCATAAAGTCGTGGCTTATTAGAGTCCCACATGAAAGTGCGAATGCCCTATAGTAATCACCGTGTCCGTCCGTCCGTCCGTTCGTCTGTCTGTATGTCAGCACTTTCAGTTCCGTGCAATAACTTCCTTTGGCCGATCGAACTCAAACTTCACATAGTGCTCCTTATAGGAAGTGCTGGCTTGGTATTGCATTTCAGCGTCAAAAGGTCAAGGTCACAGTTACTATCAGCGAGTCTGACTTAAAATTCTTTCAGCACTTCTATGCTTAAATTGTTTTTGTTTAAAATTTATTGATAGTTCGAAAGGTCAAAGATCAGGGTCACTGTTACGATGAATAGAAAATTAGTTTCCTTGCAATAACATGATATTTCTTTGTGCCGATTAAACCCAAATCTCATACAGTGTGTTCTTATTGAAAGGGCGTACAAGATCACTGTTGCTAAATATGGAAAATCAGTTTCCATGCAATAACTCGTCTGAAGCATGCTTTTGCCAATCAAAGTGATACTTCATACAATGCTACTTTCTTAAGGTGCTTGATTGCAATTGCTTTTCAACTTTGAAGGTTAAAATAATTTTAGATAGAAATCAAGTGTTCACGGGTTTCAGCTCCATATTCTTCTGTTAAAAAAGAATTGGTTATAATGTGCTTTGTTGGCTTTTATTGAAGAGTGTACATAAGGTTTGCCAGTAATCTGTCTGTCTGACCGGCCATCCAGACTTTCGACTTAAATATTGTTTGTGCTGTTTTTCATTGAAACTTAACATGGTGTTACACTGTGATGTGCAGATGTGCAAAATAGAGGTTTCAAAAAAACGAAGATCAAGATTACTAAAAATACAACCCTAAATATACTGTCAAAAAGTATTATCTAAGTCCCTGTACAGAAGTTCAAGCTTTCTAAAATTTCACATGATGTACAATGTGAAATGCCTACACACATTATAAGTTTAAAAACTTCATTATGGTCAGCATCAGGGTTGCTTTTACTTAAATTATAACTAGGAATATAGTTATCCTATGTCAGTGTATGACTTGGGTTAAGTGCAGGTATCGATACAAACACTTTGCAGGGTCCTCCCTGACGTGTCAGTAAGCTTAATCTTTACTTAGTTTTGAGTTTATGATGAAAAAGATATGGCTTATTTTTCTATTAAGTTTTGAGTTGATGAAAAAAGTGGCTTATTTTTTACTTACAAAGTTTTGATTTTATTATTTTTCATTATGTGTCCAGTTGGTGGTATAATGTTGTAGCTTATTTGTATCAGTATTGAGGTTTGGATATGTGCTCCTGTTATAGGGTACTGGTTTTAGATTTGATCACGATCGTAAAGTTGTCATCATAAGCTCGCTATGTGCTATGATATCATGGTTATTTGAAGGTAAAACTGTACATCTATTTCTTCTGACAATAATCACTACTTTATTAATTGTAATGATGACGAAGAAGATTTGCTATATATGAATTGCAAATGTAACATTGTTTTTGATCTATTTTTTTTACAGAACCAACCCTATTCTTAATAAAGACGTACCCCTACCTGTCATGACAGAAATGGACAGAATGAGTGATACAGACAGGTTCGTGTGTATTTTGACTGATTGATTGATTGGTTAATAACCAATTGATTGGTTAATTGATTGGTTAATTGATTGATTGATTATGCTTTACAGTCCATCGACAGCCATGGTATTTTGGGCCAAACAATATTGCGCTGAGATCTATGGAATTCTAAATGGCTGGAATACAATGTATATGGAATTTTAAAAAAGTTGGGGTTACAATCACGTGGTCAAGGCCTACATGTACAGATAAAAAGGGTGTTCTAATAGTACAGATAAAAATTTAAGATAAAAATGCTGTGTTGGTATAATGCAGTCGAATAGACACCAAAATAATGTCCCACAAGTACGTCAAACGATACAGCAGAGCTGCAAACACGTAGCGTTCCCGAATAAGTATACTTTATTTGTTTTGTTCTCTGATAAAATAGTCAGATGTATGTTATCTTAGAGTACTTTTATGGTTGTCGCTATATTATAGTTTATAACATTTCCAGTCAAAACTCGCTCGATTCTAACGAGGTTGGTACGGAAGGCCTGACTCCTGATTACCACACGACGGAGGAGAAAGAGGCTGTGATGGATATGTATACAGAGGACTATTACCAGCCAGACAAGGACATAGATCCTCTCCAGATGGTTCTATCCATGCACGATATGGAGAAGGAACAGAATGGCCACAAGGAGGATTCGGAGGAGGAATCAGACTTTCATTTTGATTTCGATAATCCCTGCCTCCAAGTGGAAACTACAGAAGTATAATGATGAATATCATCTTATCAGAGTGCATAATCGGAAAGCGTGTGTTATATAACCGAAATCACAGTGTTGTTATTCGCCGTGTACATATACAGTAAGCATATGTGTTCATATTGACGCGGTAATCTTAATTTAGCGGATTTTGCGCTGGAAGCTTTTCTCTGAACTAGGATTGCGATAATATTCGATTGTGTGTATTGTTTCTGGTGTCAAGCATTTCGGTATTTCTAATTCAACATGGCGTCAATCTGTTTTATTTCGGTATTTCGCTAAAATTTGAGCGCGTCGAAATAAGTGCGTTTACTCTAGAAAAGCACACATTTAATATAGATACAAATGTAATTGATAGATCTCAGACTACCTTATAATCGATACCAGTGATGTTTGTTCCCTGTATAAGCTAGTACAGTAATCCGGAATGTTGATTATACACCCCTGATGTTTGTAATATGCGATGGTACAGTAATCCAGAATAGTTTCCTTTATACGACGGAACAGTAATCCAGACCGCTGATTCGTTCGACTCTAGTCATATCATAAATACATCTACCCCGATTCAATAAATGTTATTTTGTGTCAGTATGATGATTTTTGACTGACAAAAAATGTCCTTATGTTAATTGTGTGTCCGTATGTTGATGTTTTTTAGGGGAAATATCCCGGGGTGAATTTTGTGTAGAGAACAACAAGGCCGTTTAAACAGATTCGCATTTATTAACAGCGTTTCATTGTTTATAAGAAAATCAACAAGAATAACGTAGGAACTTGGAGAGAATATTTCAACAATTATATTATTGACGCTTCAGTTAGATATATACATAAATAAAATGTTATGTGTTGTTTCCGTTAAAATCTGTTCTTTGATATCAGAGACAAATAAACGAAAACTTCTTGTCTGTGTTTATAAAGAGATCCTTGTATATCCAAACATTACCTTTGAGCTTCCCAACAAGTAGTGACCGCTTGATTGGTAGAAAAGTAACTTACACCTGTAACCTAATTGATTTGTTTACATTTGAGGCCCATACTTTTATGTCTGATACAGCGTTCTGATGTATTCTCGCATTGATAATGCATTTTGTATTCACTTCAATTTTGTCATACCATCATCAGGTTGTGGTCCTTCTGACCAGGTCTACACATCTCCATCAGGTTGTGGTCCTTCTGACCAGGTATACACATCTCCATCAGGTTGTGGTCCTTCTGACCAGGTATACACATCTCCATCAAGGTGTGGTCCTTCTGATCCAGGTCTACACATCTCCATCAGGTTATGGTCCTTCTGACCAGGTCTACACATCTCCATCAAGGTGTGGTCCTTCTGATCCAGGTCTACACATCTCCATCAGGTTATGGTCCTTCTGATCCAGGTCTACACATCTCCATCAGGTTATGGTCCTTCTGACCAGGTCTACACATCGCCATCAAGGTGTGGTCCTTCTGATCCAGGTATACACATCTCCATCAATGTGTGGTCCTTCTGATCCAGGTCGTCACACTATCATCAGGGTCTGGTCCTCCTGGGTGAGGTCTTCATTCGGCCAGACTGTCCTCAATGTTTGGTTTCTGTAGTCTGTCCTCAATGTTTGGTCTCTGTACAGTCTGTCCACAATGTTGGCCCCGTACAGTGTGTCCTCAATGTTTGGTCTCTGTACAGTCTGTCCACAATGTTGGCCCCGTACAGTGTGTCCTCAATGTTTGGTCTCTTTACAGTGGTTCCTCAATGTTTGGTCTCTTTACAGTGGTTCCTCAATGTTTGGTCTCTTTACAGTGGTTCCTCAATGTTTGGTCTCTTTACAGTGTGTCCTCAATGTTTGGTCTCTTTACAGTGGTTCCTCAATGTTTGACCCCGTACAGTGTGTCCTCAATGTTTGGTCTCTGTAGTCTGTCCACAATGTTGACCCCGTACAGTGTGTCCTCAATGTTTGGTCTCTTTACAGTGGTTCCTCAATGTTTGACCCCGTACAGTGTGTCCTCAATGTTTGGTCTCTGTACAGTCTGTCCTCAATGTTTGGTCTCTGTAGTCTGTCCTCAATGTTTGGTCTCTGTAGTCTGTCCTCAATGTTTGGTCTCTGTACAGTCTGTCCACAATGTTGGCCCCGTACAGTGTGTCCTCAATGTTTGACCCCGTACAGTGGTTCCTCAATGTTTGGTCTCTTTACAGTGGTTCCTCAATGTTTGACCCCGTACAGTGGTTCCTCAATGTTTGGTCTCTTTACAGTGGTTCCTCAATGTTTGACCCCGTACAGTGTGTCCTCAATGTTTGACCCCGTACAGTGTGTCCTCAATGTTTGACCCCGTACAGTGGTTCCTCAATGTTTGGTCTCTTTACAGTGGTTCCTCAATGTTTGACCCCGTACAGTGTGTCCTCAATGTTTGACCCCGTACAGTGTGTCCTCAATGTTTGGTCTCTGTACAGTGTTTACGTTTATGTCTCTATCTAATATATTGACATGAATTATAATCCATGAATTTGTTACTTTGTAAATAATTGGTGTTTATTGTAAAAATAACAGAAGAGAAAATGTAGAGAAAAGTTTATTCAAAGGACGGATACAATCAACATATTGTCTAAAATAATTTACTTTTTTTTTAAGATTAGTTTTACATATTAAAATCATACGTGTGTGGCATCATTTTCATGTTCAGTTATATTTCAAAAATGTGATTATTTTATAATTAAAATATGTTTTATATGATTACAGGACTTCAAACTGTGTCATTGTTTTTTGTTTTGTTATGTTTTGTATTTTTATAACTACTAAGCCGTGTACTTTGGGTTTGGGTTCCAGAGCAATCCATATCTTAATTGTTGATTGAGGACAATACAGAACACTTACGTTGAATTAATATTTTAGATACGATGAAGACATTTTACTAAGCGAAATTTTCGCGAATAAGACATAGAGTCCATGTGTGAGTATATTTTTTAATGAATTAATGACTACTGATGATACATTTCCCACTTAGTACTATCCAAGTGGTCGTTGTCATACTTAATCTAAATAAAAACTAATATGTTGTTTCCTGTGATATCTTGATTTTCAGTGTGTAGTAAATACCAGTTATATGTTAGCATTGGAAAGGTAGGTTACGTTACGCTGATACTGTTTCTCTCAACTCATTACTAACGAGAACCAGGATCGTACTACCATATCACGTAGTTAAACATTGAGATCAATCAATGTCACCCATGTGATGTTTCTTACAGCAATATTTAATTTACACAGCGTTACAACGTTATAAAATATTGTTCTTAACTAGTAAATTCCTAAGCAAACTGAAATGGTAAATAAGCAAATGATATAGGTCTTACAGTAGCACGTCTAAATCAAGCACAAATATTTTACGGTGGTAGACATAAGTAAAAAAGAAAAAGTTACAGATGAAATACCTTTATAAAGTATGATACTAGGTAATACCCACATATCATACATACATTCATATGACTGCAGTGAGTTTCGTCCATCTCCACACTAGGTCCCTGAATCCCCTTAAAAGGCAAACAGTTTTTGTCGAGAATATGCATAGTATTAACTCAAACACTTAGTGAGTTCTTCATTTTTAGGATATCAATAAATAATGTAGAGCTCAAAAGGGAATGAGGCATTCACATGCACTTATATCGAAAAAAAAAACCATCAATATTATTTTGTCGAAATTTCGGAATTAAGTCCTTGTATTCCGAAAGAAAAATAAACCGAGATTTATTATGTGTTTCATAGACTTCATTCGAAATTCACTGGAGAAGTAATATAAATTTAGATACAAGTCAAAAAAGACAGTACATATACACTTCATTAGTACTGGTAACGACAGTACATATACACTTCATTAGTACTGGTAATTATAGTATATATACACTTCATTAGTACTGGTAATAAGAGTATATATACACTTCAACAGTACCGGTAACGACATTTTATGCATACTTCAACAGTACCGGTAACGACATTTTATGCATACTTCAACAGTACTGGTAACGACAATACATATACACTTCATCAATACCGGTAATGACAGTACATATACACTTCATCAATACCGGTAATGACAGTACGTATACACTTCATCACTACTGATAACGACAGTACATATACACTTCATCAACACTGGTAATGACAGTACATATACACTTCATCAACACTGGTAATGACAGTACATATACACTTCATCAACACTGGTAATGACAGTACATACAACTTCATCACTACCGATAACGACAGTACATATACACTTCATCACTACCGATAACGACAGTACATATACACTTCATCAGTACCGGTAACGACAGTACATATACACTTCATCAGTACCGGTAACGACAGTACATATACACTTCATCAGTACCGGTAATGACAGTACATATACACTTCATCAACACTGGTAATGACAGTACATATACACTTTATCACTACCGATAACGACAGTACATATACACTTCATCAACACTGGTAACGACAGTACGTATACACTTCATCAACACTGGTAATGACAGTACATATACACTTTATCACTACCGATAACGACAGTACATATACACTTCATCAACACTGGTAATGACAGTACATATACACTTTATCACTACCGATAACGACAGTACATATACACTTCATCAATACCGGTAATGACAGTACGTATACACTTCATCACTACTGATAACGACAGTACATATACACTTCATCAACACTGGTAATGACAGTACATATACACTTCATCAACACTGGTAATGACAGTACATATACACTTCATCAACACTGGTAATGACAGTACATACAACTTCATCACTACCGATAACGACAGTACATATACACTTCATCACTACCGATAACGACAGTACATATACACTTCATCAGTACCGGTAACGACAGTACATATACACTTCATCAGTACCGGTAACGACAGTACATATACACTTCATCAGTACCGGTAATGACAGTACATATACACTTCATCAGTACCGGTAACGACAGTACATATACACTTCATCAGTACCGGTAATGACAGTACATATACACTTCATCAACACTGGTAATGACAGTACATATACACTTCATCAACACTGGTAAAGACAGTACATATACACTTCATCAGTACCGGTAACGACAGTACATATACACTTCATCAGTACCGGTAATGACAGTACATATACACTTCATCAACACTGGTAATGACAGTACATATACACTTTATCACTACCGATAACGACAGTACATATACACTTCATCACTACTGATAACGACAGTACATATACACTTCATCAATACCGGTAATGACAGTACATATACACTTCATCAGTACCGGTAACGAAAGCATACAAGTGTATATACACTTTATAAGTACTGGTAATGACAGCATACATTTGTATATACACTTCTTATATACCGGTTTCTTCAGTTCATAAATTTCATCTATATCGCAGTCCAACATATTCTGAAGTGTTATCAACGGTTTACATCGGTCTGGCGTCGTGTCTTTATAACAAGTTATCGATATCAGCTTATACATCAAAAATATACATATATACACCTCTTAAACTTATCACAGCTAACCAATAACCATTCTTTTATGATATAAGCAATTTGACTTGAATTTGCTCTGATAACAAATTTCAACAGAAATGTAATGTAACAAGGCAACCCTCAGCTATAGCGTCATATACCTTTGATACAGAACAAGTAAATACAGCTTCTAACACTGCACGTTGTTTCAAACATATCGTTAATTTTTGTTTACTTCTGAATGTGGCCACGTAGATTTGACTGTTCATAAACTAGCTTCTGTAGACTCTTAATAGTTTAAATCCTGAGAAAATTCGTAGGCGTACAAGTCCATACCATTTTCACAAGATTATGGGAAAATCTGGCAAACATTTTTGCATAGTCGATATCAGAAAAAGAAAAATAGCATCTCTCTCTCTCTCTCTCTCTCTCTCTCTCTCTCTCTCTCTCTCTCTCTCTCTGTTTATGCAAGTCTTTTATTCTTATAGGGACTCAATGGTTAGCTTTCCTTCTTTTGCTTTGTCGAACAAGCGTTGAAATACTAGCCAATCTAATTATATCATAGTTTATGAAAAATTAACAAAGACTGTAATTTTATTATTTTAATGATTCCTCAGTATTGTGTCTGCGCTCGTTTGTTGTTTTGATCTGAGGTAGCTGAGTAATCACATGCATATCACGTGACCAGGTATGATTATCAATCAACCTGTCAGTGAGCAGCATAATATAAAACATGACCTGTTCTTGTCTGGCCTCCATGTGTACGCATTGATAACAAAGGATATTGATATTGATATTGATATTGTTCTAGTATTTACTCCTAAACATGATAGCCATTGGGACGGGGGGGGGGGGGGGGAGAGAAAGGGAATTCAAATTTGAGACAAGATATATCGCGCATACACAGTCAGTGTTCATCAGAACATCAATGATATAGATATCAATTTACGAGACTTTTCATGTGTCTGTTTGTTTTTCAGAAGTTGTTACAGAAAGTGTATATCTTTAAGAATAATTTTACATGAGACCACACTTTTTATCTGGTATGAAATGCAAATCTAACCGTTCAATACCGTTGTGTGATAGGACAGATTTTAAACATATCATTCTCCGACCATCACCGCCTGTCGTGTGACGAAAAGTGTGGCCAGTATGGTGAGAATGTGGAGGATTCCGGAGCTGGTGAGCTGATGACCACTTCCGCTGAACTTTGTTTCGTCTTGGTTGCAGTCATTTGTGGTACAACAATACCTGTTGGAAGTCGTGGAACAGGAGGCATTAACACAGCTTAACTCGTAGTAAGTGCTGGTGTTGTTCACTGTTCTTTGGATCTGAGGATTAGAGCAAACAACCAAGTAAACAGCTACAGGTCGAGTGAATGATGCACCTCACAAGAAATAAAGATTCGATTATACTTCTCACAGGCAAAACAAAGTTGCTTATACAACACACAGATAAAAAAAAGAGTATATTATTAACTCACTGTTATTGAGAGCAATGGATACACCTCATAATTAATAAACAGACGATGAAACAACTCGCGGGTATAGAGAGTCGAAGATACAGCTAAAGGGTAAAAGAGAGTATGATATAACTCACAGATAATACAGAGACGAAGATATAACGCAATGGTAAAAAAGAGTCGATCATACAACTCAAGGGTAAAAGAGAGTAGATGATAAACTCACAGGTAATTGAGAGTCAAAGATACAACTCAAGGGTAAAAGAGAGTCGATCATACAACTCAAGGGTAAAAAGAGAGACGATTATACAATTTAAGAGTAAAAGGGACTCGGTTATGCAACTCATAGGTAATAGAGAGTCAAAGATAGAACCAAAGGGTAACAGTGTCGATTATTTGACTGACATGTAAAGGAGGGTTGAATATTCGATTCACGGGTAAAAAGGAGTCGATCATACAATTTAAGGGTAAAAGAGATTCGATTATACAACTCAAAGGTAAAGGAGAGTGAAGTGGAAGATAAAACTCAAAGGGAAGAAGGTCGATCATTCGGCTCATAGGTAAAAATGAGTCGGTTATTCGACTCATAGGTAAAAAGAGTCGATTTTTCGACTCACAGGTAAAAGAGAGTCAATGATACAACTCACGGGTAAAAGAGAGTCGATTATTTGACTCACATGTAAAAGAGAGTCGGAAAAATCTTGTTGGCACCTTCTGAATAACCACTTTGTAACAAAAAATAATTGCGTTTTACTGGTATCGAATATTGCCTATATGGAGAACTCATCATTATCTTAACACGGTGCATTTGTATTATGATGTTTCACAAAAAAGTGTTCAGCGCAATCTGTTCGACTTCAGTAATTATTATTATGCCTTAACATTGACGTTCAGTTTGAACACTGATATTAATTAGGTTTGACATTTATATCTTAAACCAAATGATATATAACAAATCTGCGGAAATTATCTTACCTTGCAAGACGTTGTACTGTTACACTTTTCAGTTATGTTGGTAACACACTTCTCCTCAGCACAGCTTCCGGTGAAACATGTCTGAAAACATCATACAGCATATCATCAGTCATACAATGTACCATGTCTACAAAAACATCATCCAAAATATCAAACACGCCATGTACCATGTCTACAAAAACATCATACAAAATATCAAACACGCCATGTACCATATCTACAAAAACATCATACATCATATCAAACACGCCATGTACCATATCTACAAAAACATCATACAAAATATCAAACACGCCATGTACCATGTCTACAAAAACATCATACAAAATATCAAACACGCCGTGTACCATATCTACAAAAACATCATACAAAATATCAAACACGACATGTACAAAATCTACAAAACATCATACAACATATCATCAAACATACCATGTACCATGTCTACAAGAACATCATACAAAATATCAAACACGCCATGTACCATATCTACAAAAACATCATCATACAAAATATCAAACACGCCATGTACCATATCTACAAAACATCATACAAAATACCATACAAAATATCAAACACACCATGTACCATGTCTACAAAAACATCATACAAAATATCAAACACGCCATGTACCATATCTACAAAAACATCATACATCATATCAAACACGCCATGTACCATATCTACAAAAACATCATACAAAATATCAAACACGACATGTACAAAATCTACAAAACATCATACAACATATCATCAAACACACCATGTACCATGTCTACAAGAACATCATACAAAATATCAAACACGCCATGTACGATGTCTACAAGAACATCATACAACATATCATCAAACATACCATGTACCATGTCTACAAATACATTAGAGAAGAACTCTGTGACATATGTATTAACACAAACAACATTTGTATCACACAGCATAAAGGTCTACTTACAATGTACGAGGGCATGGCAGTCGTGGTGGTGGATGAAACCATTGTAGCTAGTAAAAATAAAAACACGCTGTAGTTAGTATACATGTGTCTTAATAACCACACTATTCAACAAAATAAATCGCATTCTCAAGACATTTTATCACTTCAAGAATGGACTTACATGTATGTGCTGCATTAATTTGTTTATTTCTTCTTAAAATGAAGCTAACAGTGTTAAACGACTGTTTGTGATGGATAATGTATTTATAAAAGACATCTGATACGATTTCCGTATTATGGTCTAGACAACCTTATTACGTTAATATGCTCATTCATTCAGAATTGTTTTTTTATATTATCAAATCAGATACGTCCATGATATGTTGATATTTTGGGTAAATATTTGGGTTACTTATTAAACATAGCATCGAGAGTAAAAACATAAGCTAGTGAACACTTCATATTGATTTGTCGTGGAATAAGTAGGAGGCACCATCCGGAGGATGTCAATGTATAACTGTTAAAACATCATAAACCTTTTAAAAGTGTTCCGGGAGGATTAACATATGCGGCTCTATCGTTATCACTAACGTGTCAACCTAGGTAAAATCGTAACATGCCTAACTTTATTTCGAACGACAGAATTTTTTTCCCAGAGAGATAATGACGGCGAACATGAAACTGTGTCTCTAAAAACCAGGTTAGTTTGGCCGTGAGCAGTCGATGTATAACAGAGGTATATTTAGTTGGAATAGGGCCTTAACTATCGAGTCGACTACGACACTTGAATACATCCGATGGATGAAGTAGGTATGTTATCATCAAGAAATGGAAAGATCATAATTAAATATCCTTCAGTATAACTTATCCTTTATAATTATATTGAAAAAGCAAAAGTAGTATCCATATCATCCATAGTAGTATATCATCATAGTAATATAAGCATATCAATGCACAAACTTCAAACACAATATCAATATAAAAAAACGGCAGTGACATTCCATTAAAACATTCAAACAAAAAATGCACATACAGCATTCACAACAAATCAAAGCATTTACATCTCGTACCTTCAGATGCAAACCATCCCGTCACACGTTACTAGTAATATGGTATACGTGCGTGTGAAACACGGTTATATAATTACATGTATGTCATCATGTCCTCCGTCACTGCTAGATTTTACTTCTTACATCACTACATTAAATCCTGACAGACTTAATTAAAATCAAAAGAGAACGTAAAGAAATGGTGACGATTCAGTGACATGAAGGAACCTGACATCTCAATCTCGTGAACATTTTGAAGATTTACTCTAACAGCATGAATATTTCCATAGGATTAGATAATATACAACATTAATCTTGTGGCACATCATTGAATAAACCAAACGTCAAGGGCTCAATGTAACACATGACGTCATCAATCATATAGTCATGATTAAAGCCTCATTACCCCATTTTAAGTGATCTCTACCTTTAATATGTTGACCGCTATACCCCATTTTAAATGATCTCTACCTTTAATATGTTGACCGCTATACCCCCACTTTAAATGATCTCTACCTTTAATATGTTGACCGCTATACCCCATTTTAAGTGATCTCTACCTTTAATATGTTGACCGCTATACCCCCACTTTAAATGATCTCTACCTTTAATATGTTGACCGCTATACCCCATTTTAAATGATCTCTACCTTTAATATGTTGACCGCTATACCCCATTTTAAATGATCTCTACCTTTAATATGTTGACCGCTATACCCCATTTTAAATGATCTCTACCTTTAATATGTTGACCGCTATACTCCATTTTAAGTGATCTCTACCTTTAATATGTTGACCGCTATACCCCATTTTAAATGATCTCTACCTTTAATATGTTGACCGCTATACCCCATTTTAAGTGATCTCTACCTTTAATATGTTGACCGCTATACCCCATTTTAAGTGATCTCTACCTTTAATATGTTGACCGCTATACCCCATTTTAAGTGATCTCTACCTTTAATATGTTGACCGCTATACCCCATTTTAAGTGATCTCTACCTTTAATATGTTGACCGCTATACCCCATTTTAAGTGATCTCTACCTTTAATATGTTGACCGCTATACCCCATTTTAAGTGATCTCTACCTTTAATATGTTGACCGCTATACTCCATTTTAAATGATCTCTACCTTTAATATGTTGACCGCTATACTCCATTTTAAATGATCTCTACCTTTAATATGTTGACCGCTATACCCCATTTTAAGTGATCTCTACCTTTAATATGTTGACCGCTATACCCCCATTTTAAGTGATCTCTACCTTTAATATGCTGACCGCTATACCCCATTTTAAATGATCTCTACCTTTAATATGTTGACCGCTATACTCCATTTTAAGTGATCTCTACCTTTAATATGTTGACCGCTATACCCCACTTTAAATGATCTCTACCTTTAATATGTTGACCGCTATACCCCCATTTTAAATGATCTCTACCTTTAATATGTTGACCGCTATACTCCATTTTAAATGATCTCTACCTTTAATATGTTGACCGCTATACTCCATTTTAAGTGATCTCTACCTTTAATATGTTGACCGCTATACCCCATTTTAAATGATCTCTACCTTTAATATGTTGACCGCTATAGCCCATTTTAAGTGATCTCTACCTTTAATATGTTGACCGCTATACCCCATTTTAAGTGATCTCCACCTTTTTATATGTTGACCGCTATAGCCCATTTTAAATGATCTCTACCTTTTATATGTTGACCGCTATACCCCATTTTAAGTGATCTCTACCTTTAATATGTTGACCGCTATACCCCATTTTAAATTATCTCTACCTTTAATATGTTGACCGCTATACCCCATTTTAAATGATCTCTACCTTTAATATGTTGACCGCTTTACCCCATTTTAAATTATCTCTGCCTTTAATATGTTGACTGCTATACCCCATTTTAAGTGATCTCTACCTTTTTATATGTTGACCGCTATAGCCCATTTAAGTGATCTCTACCTTTTCGAGATAAATATTGCTATTATACATTACGACAATATATGTAAACCGTTTTCCCACAGACAGAGAGAACATGTGTGAAGGTTAAAGAGTACATGCTTCATGCAAGTCCCGCTGTCCACTCACAAACACCAATGGCAGCAAAGGAAATATATCATTACAACAGACTGATTAGGGTACAATGTCCCCATTACAACACATAAGGCAAAATGATGAATCAGTAAACAAAGAGATGGTGAACAGGAAAGTAAAGAATAGGGCAGGCCATGGACTTACTGGACTCCTCGGTACTTGTACCCGACACGGTGGAATCGGTCGAGCCCGAATCGGCTGTAGTAGATGCGCTTGCTTTGTGATTGCAGCGGAAAACATACATATTTTAGAAAACACAAGTTTGAAAAGGAAGCCTGGCGACCTGATAATCATAACCTAAAGCTCCTTGATATAAATTGCGTTAATAAGCTAATTACAAAGTACAAATAGGGTATTCTTGTACATGACTTATTACTAATGTATTTTAATGTGTGTAATGCAAATTTCTTAGTGACATATATAATCAGGATCACTATTACACGTTCTATTTCATTCTGGCGGCTAGTTATCTACATATCTACAATCGCAGGGATTTATCAAATCAAGTTTATACATTTAATAAGGTAATTGCAGCTAAAGATATGTCTGTTGACTAGCTGCATATGAATGTGTGTATTATTTTCGATATACAGCTATAGCATGTTCCGATTTTTTATGAACATTTTTTTAATCATTCTTTTAATTATTTATTCCTAACCTAAAGTGAAATCAAGTACAACTTTTCAAGCAAATTAAAGTTTTGTCTAATTGCAAACACAAATGTACTATATATATCATATTCAAGTGAATTACGACACAAGAGGCCCAGAGGGTCTGTATCTTTCACCTTGATATTGCAGTAATTATGGCAAAACACATTACTTTTTCTGCAGAGGAAGAAGGATTTCAAATAATTTGCTATATTTCTCCGAATTGGCCTTTTGGGAAAGGCCTAAAGTTTGTACAAAATTGGTATCCTTTCACCAAAGGATGTTTCAGACCAAATATAGGTCAAATCCTTTCATTCTGATAAAAGAAGAATTGAAAACAATTTGCAAAATTTGCCAATATACTCCCCCAGACCACTTGGGATCAAACTCTACAAATTGGTTCCACGGCACCCAAGGTTGCTTCAGACCAGTCTAGTATGTCCATTATGACAAATAGTGATTTATTTCTCCATTGGACCTCGTCCCTTCGACTCTATGGTTGGGTGGGGGTAGGGGTGGGGTGGGTGGGGGGGGGGGGGGGGGGCAGGGTCACCCTTTATGCAAAATGTGCGTTCCTTTCCCATCGAACGGAAGCTTCTGAATAAATGGTCCAAATCCATTGATTCGTACATGACAAGTGTCGATTTTCAGGACCTACCTCTATTATCCAATGTATTTCCTCTATTTGTTCCCTTCTCTAAAGAATGCGTGAATTATGTTTTAGTTTGACACTAATGCTGACCTTGATAAAACATTGATTTACTAGTTATACTTTGTATGTAGCGTTGGATTACATCGTACAACAGTATTGCATATAGATGTTTGAATTATCTCCCCTCTACTGTCATCTGTATTTCACATACGAAAGGGGAAACAGTAGAAAAATTTACACACTAATTGTGTTTTCGTGTGAGAATTACGTATGGTACATGAGAATTTCGGTTGTATGGTACGTGATAATTACGTTAGTATGGTACGTGATAATTACGGTGGTATGGTACATGAGGATTACGGTAGTATGGTACGTGATAATTACGGTAATATGGTGCGTTAGAATTACGGTGGTATGGTGAGAATTACGGTAGTATGGTATGTGAGAACTACGGTAGTATGGTATGTGAGAATTACGGTAGTATGGTACGTTATAATTACGGCAGTATGGTACGTTATAATTACGGTAGTATGGTACGTGATAATTACGGTAGTATTGTAAGTGAGAATTACGGTAGTATGGCACGTGATAATTACGTTAGTATGGTACATGAGAATTACAGTAGTATGGTACATGAGAATTACAGTAGTATGGTGCGTTAGAATTACGTTAGTATGGTATGTGATAATTACGGTAGTATGGTACGTGATAATTACGTTAGTATGGTACGTGATAATTACGGTAGTATGGTACATGAGAATTACAGTAGTATGATGCGTTAGAATTACGGTGGTATGGTAAGTGAGAATGACGGTAGTATGGTACATTGTATGTGATAATTACGGTAGTATGGTATGTGAGAATTACGGTAGTATGGTACGTGATAATTACAATTGTATGGTACATGATAATTACAGTAGTATGGTACGTGAGAATAACGGTAGTATGGTACGTGATAATTACGTTAGTATGGTACGTGATAATTACGGTAGTATGGTATGTGAGAATTACGGTAGTATGGTACGTGATAATTACAGTAGTATGGTATGTGAGAATTACGGTAGTATGGTATGTGAGAATTACGGTAGTATGGTACGTGATAATTACGTTAGTATGGCACGTGATAATTACAGTAGTATGGCACGTGATAATTACGGTAGTATGGCACGTGATAATTACGTTAGTATGGTACATGAGAATTACTGTAGTATGGTACGTTATAATTACGGTAGTATGGTACGTTATAATTACGGTAGTATGGTACGTGATAATTACGGTGGTATGGTACGTTATAATTACGGTAGTATGGTACGTGATAATTACGGTGGTATGGTACATGAGGATTACGGTAGTATGGTATGTGAGAATTACAGTAGTATGGTACGTGATAATTACGTTAGTATGGTATGTGAGAATTACGGTTGTATGGTACGTGATAATTACGGTAGTATGGTATGTGAGAATTACGGTAGTATGGTATGTGAGAATTACGGTAGTATGGTACGTGATAATTACGTTAGTATGGTATGTGAGAATTACGGTAGTATGGTACGTGATAATTACGGTAGTATGGTTCGTGATAATTACAGTAGTATGGTACGTGATAATTACGGTAGTATGGTACGTGATAATTACGGTAGTATGGTATGTGAGAATTACGGTAGTATGGTACGTGATAATTACGTTAGTATGGCACGTGATAATTACAGTAGTATGGCACGTGATAATTACGGTAGTATGGCACGTGATAATTACGTTAGTATGGTACATGAGAATTACTGTAGTATGGTACGTTATAATTACGGTAGTATGGTACGTTATAATTACGGTAGTATGGTACGTGATAATTACGGTGGTATGGTACGTTATAATTACGGTAGTATGGTACGTGATAATTACGGTGGTATGGTACATGAGGATTACGGTAGTATGGTACGTGATAATTACGGTAGTATGGTATGTGAGAATTACGGTAGTATGGTACGTGATAATTACGTTAGTATGGTATGTGAGAATTACGGTAGTATGGTATGTGAGAATTACGGTAGTATGGTATGTGAGAATTACGGTAGTATGGTACGTGATAATTACGGTAGTATGGCACGTGATAATTACGGTAGTATGGTATGTGAGAATTACGGTAGTATGGTACGTGATAATTACGGTAGTATGGTACGTGATAATTACAGTAGTATGGTATGTGAGAATTACGGTAGTATGGTATGTGAGAATTACGGTAGTATGGTACGTGATAATTACGGTAGTATTGTATGTGAGAATTACGGTAGTATGGTATGTGAGAATTACGGTAGTATGGTGCGTGATAATTACGGTAGTATGGTGCGTGATAATTACGTAAGTATGGTACGTGATAATTACAGTAGTATGGTACGTGATAATTACAGTAGTATGGTATGTGATAATTACGGTAGTATGGTACGTGATAATTACAGTAGTATGGTATGTGAGAATTACGGTAGTATGGTATGTGAGAATTACGGTAGTATGGTGCGTGATAATTACGGTAGTATGGTGCGTGATAATTACGTAAGTATGGTACGTGATAATTACAGTAGTATGGTACGTGATAATTACAGTAGTATGGTATGTGATAATTACGGTAGTATGGTACGTTATTAAGCGGAGACAATACGGAGGAACTTACAGCTACTGTCTGTTGAACCTGGAAAACAACCATACAACAAATGGTAACAGATGTCACGATGTACATGTATAGTTAAACTTGATAACATCAATAAGCTGCGTGCATATTTATATATCTATATACACACATTCTCTTAATTAATATCTTTATGTACGCTTTTAAACACTACCAACACGCTTTATGACGTGCATATGGTGCGTACATATGTCACATGCAAATAAAGTTGTTGAATGCATTCACTTTACAAAATAAAGATAATCTATATCAAATTTAAACTTTATATTTTAGATATCATGATAACGTCAGAGTTAAACAACTATATGTCTTTAAGATATTATGAGGACATCAGTTTCGCCATTGCCCATAGAATCTTACCAAGATTAACAAAATATTACATTTGGACCACACATAAGTTACACCAATCCTACATTATGTAAGTTACACAAACATATCAGTTAAACATACGTTTAAGTTAAACATACGTTTAAGTTAAATATACGAATAACATATGTATATATTACACATGCATATAAGTAACACATATACATATGTATACATACGCATATGTTACATATATCTATATGTTACACATAACTATAAGTTACACAAATGTATAAGTTAGACATACCTTTAAGTTAGACAAATAAGTAACACATATGTATAAGTTAGACATACCTTTAAGTTAGACAAATAAGTAACACATATGTATAAGTTTGACAAATAAGTAACACATATGTATAAGTTTGACAAATAAGTAACACATATGTATAAGTTAGACAAATAAGTAACACATATGTATAAGTTACAAAAACGTTTAAACTTTATCGATAGAACTTATACAAACTGGTAGTAACTGTTAATGACATTTTCAGAACATATATAATTGAATGCGATGATTTTCATATTGATACCTAACATGCCCAACACAGGATATTATAACAGCATAAATAAAAAAGGGAATGACTTACTTTCTGTCGAGTTGGCTGTTGAAAACAAAATAAAAATAACAAATTAGAAGTATGATTTAAGGGTGTCATAATTTATATTGTAACAATCTTAATAACTATCTTACAAATAGCTCACTGTAAAAATGTATAATAAACTTTATGTAATTTATCAAAATTAGTAGAAAAACAACGAAAAATTCCGTTATGTTTGTGAAAACAATCCCCTCGGTCGATAATCATTTCGCCGAGGGCATATTGTATTCAATCAGAAAACATCTTAGGTGGTGTAAAGATGGTTGAAGTAAAGAAATAAATAAACAATATAACTAAAAGGTTAAACAAAATAACATCGCGAGTTGAATCGATGTGATGGCAGCGCGTGCGATATACATGTTTTTGATTTTGTTTTTCTATATACATACATATAGATAGATAGATGGTAGACAGACAGACAGACAGACAGATATAGATACAGTAAACGCCATCATTAAGTGGCCCTCCTATTGAATTGTTAGTTTCCCATTGTTAATTTAAGGAATTTCTGATCAGATAAGTCTTGAGGGAGAGTTTCCCTTGGCGGACACTTACTGGCCTCAGTGGTTGTGGAGCTCGCCGACGTCAGGGTACCAAACATCAGTGTCACCATAGCAGCAACAACAACTGTAAAATAAATAATCAGGTTTGTATTTGTTCTGTAACTGGGAAGAGTTTCGACGTTATATTACTATTGTATTTGAAAACTACATCATAAATACACGTGCTATTGTATTCTAAAATATGGTCTTTATACTGAAACAAAGCCGTTTATCCGTCATTGTTATGATTGCCCTATTGTGGTGAGAATTATCTTTTCCAAGAAAGACGACCGACGTTATTACTACATAGTTGTGAACTATACGGGAGCATACTTCGTAAAACATAATACCCATAGAAACTCCATCGAAGATGAGGTCGTAAGAATTATTGATTTTCTGATCTATAATATCTATGGTGACTCTGGTGACTAGATAGTGCAACCAGCTATTGACATACCCATTGAAATAAATCATGCCCATCTGTTGGCCGACTTGTTCTGAGCCGTATCAGTACGTAACAAATGTACTGTCATATATTAAACTTACAATGGGAATAACTCATGCCCCTCTGTTGGCCGACTTGTTGTCATACGAGGCTGATTATTCTCAAGATTCTGAAAATCAAATTCTTCCAACGTATCAACTATTGTTTAGCCGAATGACTTCGCGACAAAGTATAGTTCGTAATGAAGGACAGTTTATTATCTATTTTAGATGAAGGACTAATGTATATGGCAATATTTTACAATATTAATTTTACAATGTGAAATAATAGTATGACAATCATAATGTTCGTGTTTTTATTAATAGAACATGAAGATGACACCGCCAAGTCGAACGTCACCGCTAAATGTTAATATTTGAACAATCACTATCAGATTCAATTATCGGTACTTTCCTGGACTTGGAAGGTATGCTACCATTTTGTTAGAGTGATACTAACACCTCACCCTTAGATTAGTTCATTCAAGACAGCGACCGTTCCATTCAAATAATTACGATTACGAACAGTTTTGTTGTACGTTTGTTATGTTTTGTTTTGATGATTTATTCATCTACCATTGTGTCCTGATATATGCCTAGTAAAAGAAGGATGTGGTCAAAGTTCAGAAGTTAACCCATAAGAATAGTTGGAGGTCAGAAATGACCAATCGGAGTCTTTGAAAGTGGTTCTGTATCTGTGTAAAACTGAGCTGATTCATTTTGAAGAGGTTTCTTCAGAAGTCCTCCACATCAGTTGTTGTAACACAGTTGTTATCTAAATGGTTCCAGTTTTTGATTGTTCGTGGGAAGATGCTGTTTTTGTAGGCAATAGTGGTTGCCATGAGAAGTTTTTGAATGTGTCTGGCGTGTTCTTGAATTATTTGCAATTATCAAGTTTTCAGGGGGGATTGCCACTAGTCTTATATATCATAATGAGGCAGTGTTCCCGTCGTTTTTCTGCCAGGGGAGTAAAGTGTAGTTTCTCCATCATGTCTGATATACTATATTTTCTGTTGTAATTGTTACAAATAAATTTTGTTGCTCGTCTTTGAATAGCCTCGATTTTGTCTATATCTTTTTGAAGAAATGGGTCCCATACGTTGTAGGATGATGTTTTTAGACTCCGAATAAAACCAAGTAATGAGTTTGCTTTTTTGTGATTTTGTTGATCTTTTCATCAAATTTCATGATATGACTGATAGATAGTCCTAGGTATGGACTCCCTGACACTTGTAGGAGGATAACATTGTCCAGGCAGTCAAAGTGTTGGAATGTTGTTTTGTTGTTTGTTTGTTTGTTTTTTAATCTGCTTATTCTCGTCACGTAACATTTCTTGGCGTTGAGCATGCCCCATTTGGTGCCGATTTTTTCTAATGTTGTTAGGTCCCTTTGGATGATAACCCGGTCTTCATGGTTATTTATACATTTGGGAAGTAGACAGTCGTCTGCAAAGAGACGGACTGTTGATGAGACGGACTGTTGATGAGACGGACTGTTGATGAGACGGATTGTTGAGGAGATGGACTGTTGATGAGACGGATTGTTGAGGAGATGGACTGTTGATGAGACGGATTGTTGAGGAGATGGACTGTTAATGAGATGGATTGTTGATGAGACGGATTGTTGATGAGACGGACTGTTGATGAGACGGATTGTTGATGAGATGGACTGTTGATGAGACGGATTGTTGATGAGACGGATTGTTGACGAGATGGACTGTTGATGAGACTGATTGTTGAGGAGACTGACTGTTGATGAGACGGATTGTTGATGAGACGGATTGTTGATGAGATGGACTGTTGATGAGACGGACTGTTGATGAGACTGATTGTTGAGGAGACGGACTGTTGATGAGACTGATTGTTGATGAGATGGATTGTTGATGAGACGGACTGTTGATGAGACTGATTGTTGATGAGATGGACTGTTGATGAGACGGACTATTGATGAGACGGACTGTTGATAAGACGGATTGTTGATGAGACTGATTGTTGATGAGACGGACTGTTGTTGAGACTGATGGTTGATGAGACGGACTGTTGATGAGACGGACTGTTGATGAGATGGACTGTTAATGAGACGGACTGTTGATGAGACGGACTGTTAATGAAACGGACTGTTGATGAGACTGACTGTTGATGAGACGGACTGTTGATGAGACGGACTGTTGATGAGACGGACTGTTGATGAGACTGATTGTTGATGAGACGGACTGTTGATGAGACGGACTGTTGATGAGATGGATTGTTGATGAGATGGACTGTTGATGAGACGGACTGTTGATGAGATGGATTGTTGATGAGATGGACTGTTGATGAGACGGATTGTTGATGAGATGGATTGTTGATGAGACGGACTGTTGATGAGATGGATTGTTGATGAGATGGACTGTTGATGAGACGGACTGTTGATGAGATGGATTGTTGATGAGACGGACTGTTGATGAGATGGACAGTTGATGAGATGGACTGTTGATGAGACGGACTGTTGATGAGACGGACTGTTGATGAGACGGACTGTTGATGAGACGGACTGTTGATGAGATGGACTGTTGATGAGACGGACTGTTGATGAGACGGACTGTTGATGAGATGGACTGTTGATGAGACGGACTGTTGATGAGATGGACTGTTGATGAGACGGACTGTTGATGAGATGGACTGTTGATGAGATGGACTGTTGATGAGATGGACTGTTAATGAGACGGATTGTTGATGAGACTGATTGTTGATGAGATGGACTGTTGATGAGATGGACTGTTGATGAGATGGACTGTTGATGAGATCGACTGTTGATGAGACGGACTGTTGATGAGATGGACTGTTGATGAGACGGACTGTTGATGAGATAGACTGTTGATGAGATGGACTGTTAATGAGATGGACTGTTAATGAGACGGACTGTTGATGAGACGGACTGTTGATGAGATTGACTGTTAATGAGACGGATGATGGCACGTCGTTTATGAAACACAGAAACATAAGAGAGAGTCTGGCAGTCTTTAGTAAATATTAATCGAAACTATTCATTTAGTATTTCCGCTTTTGAATGGCTGCTATGATGTAATGTACCAAGTGGTGTTATGTTGTCTGCACGCCTGGACTTTATTATTTCCTAAGTGTTTAACTGTTACCACAATGTGTAAGTATTTGCTGTGTTCTTGTCGAGTCGCCTTCTGAGTTTCTCTCTTGTGTGTTGTGTACCGTTCCTTGTCCTCGGTTCTTCCAGATTTTTTCGGTATACTAAAAAACTCAATTTTTCAGGTTCTGCTTGATGGAATGTGTTATCCATGTTTGGTTCATTCTTTTAGATGACATCTTTGAAGGTATGAAGTTGTTCATTGCTTTAGTGATTCCATTTCTGAATTTTAGCCATAACTCTTCAACTTCCTCAGATGTTGATTCAATGATTGAGTGACTGAGGTCCTCAAGTTCTTTTGATATGGAGTCAAAGTTTGCTCTTTTGTAGCTTTAGACTCTTCTCCTTTAATATGATTGTAATGTGGCTGGATGTCTGAATCAACTATGATTGCATGATGGTCCGAGATTCCTGGAACAGTTTTTTACCCGACTATGTGTATTATACAAAAAGTATCCTGATTTGGTTCATGTTGTTATCATTGATTATGGTTAAAACCACTTGATGTGTTTGGTGTTGTGGTGCTCCTGGTGATATGGATTGATTTTTAATGTGTGGAAGGATAAAGTCACCAGCTAATATAAAGATATAATCTAAATTCGTTGGCGGTGTTTAAATCCGAATTTGGAGGACGATTAAATGAAGCGGTGAGTATAGGTTTACTTTTCCTGAGTTTCAGTTTAGTCCATACAATTTCGTAATTGTTTGACGATAAGTACTCGCTAGATGATGTGCTGTTCTTCATGGCTATGAACACACCCCCTCCGTGTTTATTTTCGGTCTTTTCTGTGTGCGAGTTGTGGGGAATCCTCGGGTAAGATCTCACTACAGTCAAACCTGTCTATAGCGACCGCGCAAGGGGAGGCAGAAAAACGGTCACTATAGACAGGTTGCCTTTATAGACAGGTCAAAATTATTGCAGCAACCAATTTACTTAAAACTGCCATAAATAACTTGTCATTGAACAGGGCATTCAGAAGACCAGTCAGAAGTTAAATAAATGCATTAACTTTATAAATCTGAAGGGTTTGATATTTAATGATTTTGTGGACCCAAACACAAAATATAACTCGAAATGGTCTTATGGATAATTCTTTTAAAATATTATGTTCTGAAATAATGCTATATGTATCTATCAAATGATCTCCCTTTCTTTCATAAATAAAGAAAAAGAATACACAATAATTAATTAATTAATTATATTTGTGTTACTACTTATTATTTTGTGTTATAGTCTTACTTCTTAAAATCAAAATATTACTGATTTCAGGTGTCAACAAGGATTCACGGCCTCGTATGATGTATGGAATGCTGCTGTCTGGTTCTTAACACTTTGACATTTTATTATTCTTTTCTTTTTTTACTTTGTGTAGGTGGCAACTGACTACTGGTTACAGTACACCGCGTTTTAAAGAAAAACAATAATACACTGTTACGAATTTTATCACGTGCCATATCAGTTGTGAAACAACCGTAGTTATTGGATAAGGTGTACTATGTCGTCGTTTGTTGACGCTATGTTGTATTATGTGTTTGGTTCACGCTGTGGTGTATTATGTCCTCGTTGGTTGACACTGTTTTGAAGTACATGTCCTCGTTGGTTGACACTGTTTTGAAGTACATGTCCTCGTTGGTTGACGCTGTTGTATATTCTATGTCCTCGTTGGTTGACGCTGTTGTGAAGTACATGTCCTCGTTGGTTGACGCTGTTGTGAAGTACATGTCCTCGTTGGTTGACGCTGTTGTGAAGTACATGTCCTCGTTGGTTGACGCTGTTGTGAAGTATATGTCCTCGTTGGTTGGCGCTGTTTTGTATTAAGTCCTCGTTGGTTGACGGTGTTGTGTAGTAAATGTCCTCGTTGGTTGACGGTGTTGTGTAGTACATGTCCTCGTTGGTTGACGCTGTTGTGAAGTATATGTCCTCGTTGGTTGGCGCTGTTTTGTATTATGTCCTCGTTGGTTGACGCTGTTGTGAAGTACATGTCCTCGTTGGTTGACGCTGTTGTGTAGTTAATGTCCTCGTTGGTTGACGCTGTTGTGTAGTTAATGTCCTCGTTGGTTGACGCTGTTGTGTAGTAAATGTCCTCGTTGGTTGGCGCTGTTTTGTATTATGTCCTCGTTGGTTGACGGTGTTGTGTAGTAAATGTCCTCGTTGGTTGACGGTGTTGTGTAGTACATGTCCTCGTTGGTTGACGCTGTTGTGAAGTATATGTCCTCGTTGGTTGACGGTGTTGTGTAGTACATGTCCTCGTTGGTTGACGCTGTTGTGAAGTATATGTCCTCGTTGGTTGGCGCTGTTTTGTATTATGTCCTCGTTGGTTGACGCTGTTGTGAAGTACATGTCCTCGTTGGTTGACGCTGTTGTGTAGTACATGTCCTCGTTGGTTGTGGTATTATTGAACGCTTTAATCGAAAACGAGGAAATGTGTTGATAAAATCCTCTCAATGTTGATGAAAATTACCAGCCTTGTCACCCAGCAACGAATACAAGTAACCTACAATCTGGGTTGTTGTTTGTCATTATTGATTCGACATCTAAAGACTATTCCAAAACAAACACCTTTATCAGTCCACCCGCCGCGCAGACACAGATGTTCCCAGCAAGCTCTATCAAACAATGTTCAAGATGCATTTTATTGACCAATAATGCTGTTATTGCGGCCATTTTGTTTTATTTGCAATTTTCAAAGTGCGTGATATCGATTGTTACAAGCGGTGAGACATTACGTAATGTCTATATTTTATGTTATATTCGTATACAATACCTAAATGTTAAACCATAGCAGGAAGAGTAAAATAGTGTAACAATATACGAACAAGTAGAGAAGGGACAAGGGAAGAATGATTCTTGGTAATTTTGTGACGTTAATGCTTTAATGTTGAAGGCTTTTATTTTGGAAGTAGTCAAGTGTTACCTTTGACCTTTAAACTTGACCAATGACCATCAAATTCTAATGATCGAAAGCATTGGAGAAAATTGTATTCATTTTTCATAACATTGACTTCATCACAGTGTGTAGTTATGTCTGGAACCATGTTTTTTGTTCCTTTTTTTTTTCTTCTTTTTTTTATTTCATTTAACCTTCTCGTGTACTTTTTGATAAAATACGATCCGTATATGTACAAAAATCGAATGTTGTTACGATCTCCTGAATGTTTAAAACATAAAAATGCAGATGGAACGACATTGTCTTGATCACAAAGAGAGTCAGATTTTTAATCAATAATAATAGGAAATTTACAGACAGTAAACAAAGGACTGATAAAGAGCATCTTCTGAGGTCATATGTTATGTAAATAGGATTACACATTGTACATGTATGGAGATCTGAATACAAAGCCAGTGCACCTATAGAAACGTGTAATCATTTAAAGGCGCCATCAATTCGACAAGTTCATTCAGCATAACGTTCAATGTTTCTATGAGCCTTCTCGTTGTGTTGGAGATGAAAAAAACCGTAAACTTCTATGCCTTTAAAATCACCCAATACGGGCCGCTAACATTTTACTCCGGAAGTGAAGAAAGTGTAAAAACGCAAACATGCTGTACAATTTAACAGTCCATCTTACTCTTTCAGACTCCTTAAAATGGTGACATTGTTTCACATAAGTTTATTTATTTTACAACAACTGTGAACAAGATGTTTCAACTTATATAAATCACTCTTGCTGGCTTGGTTGGAAGCTGGCATTGATTTCACGCTATATCAATAAGTAGTCTAGCCGGGTAATCAAACTGCTGCCAAAATATCAACTAATAAAAATACAATTATGGGAGTGTAGTATTGTAGATTGTAGACGCCCAGTCTGTGTGTAAGCAGTGCACAGACGCGCATTGTGTGTGAGGGCCACACAAGGCGGGAAGGTACCTGTCCATATACGGCACGTTTTATGATAACAACCTATAAAAATGTATGTACGGAAACCTATGGAGTCAGCTGATAAAATGAAGAACGAGACGAGAATAAACATACAAAATGTCCAAAATTTTCCTTAAGTGGCATCCTTAAATAGCAAATCCAGTCAAATCCGTGATATTTTACAAGCCTATAAAGGCCTACTATGGTGCAATTAAACAGAAGTAACTTGGTTAACTTTTAGTATGTATCATAGTTAACCATTGACCTTGCTGTGGACATGTTATTTGTAAAGCTGTTTGTAAATTTCAACAAAACATGTTTCATGAAACATAATTAGCTCATTAGTATCGCATATATTGCAAAATTGTCATGTCGTTTTGCTTACAAGTTTACAATAGGAGAATCTCTTTTATCAGAGTTGACTTCATAATATGTAGAAATGTCAATGGCGGTTGTGAATAATATCACACGATTATGACATATAAGGAGGTACTTCAAACATCAAACATGCTCTTAGTAGACAGTATATTGACAAGAAGACTGTTTTAGGAAAAAATACCATACAGTTGAGTTTTGGGTAAAAGTTGCATATTCTCCAAACCCACCAGTTTAACAACTTGTCTTTAAAAGATCCCTCTTAACATGATCAGAAGTCTTTAAATTATCATATAGGAATACTTTTATTGACTGAAATGCCTCCCTTTGTGTCATATTTGTGGAACATTATTCACAGCCACCATTTGCATTTCACGGTCAAAACAAAATAAGTGTCATTGTATCATTAGCCTAAACAGAGGAGCAGATCCGGTTTATAGAGTCCTGTGTCATTGGCCTAGACAAGGAGCAGTTCCGGTTTATGGAGTACCGTATCATTGACCTAAACAGAGGAGCAGTTCCGGATTATCGAGTCCCGTATCATTGGCTTTTATAAGGAGCATTTCTGGATTATAGAGTCCCGTTCATTGGCCTAGACAAGGAGATGTTCCGGATTATAGAGTCCCGTTCATTGGCCTAGACAAGGAGATGTTCCGGATTATAGAGTCCCGTATAATTGGCCTAGATAAGAAGCAGTTCTTGAATAAGGAGTCCTGTATCATTGGCCTAAACAGGGGAGTAGTTCCGGATTATGGAGTACCGTATCATTGGCCTAAACAGAGGAGCATATCCGGATTATGGAGTCCCGTATCATTGGCCTAAACAGATGAGTAGTTCCGGATTATGGAATCCCGTATCATTTGCCTTAATAGAGGAGCAGCTCCGGATATCGGAATCCGAGTTGCCTCTTTTGAAAAAAAGTGTCTATTGTTTCCCGGAACTTGCAAGAGGGAGGGACTGTGATTTTGACACAGAGACTATTGTCGACCTGTTACCTATACAGGAGACCTCGTGATAGTGACCTTAGTATGCAAATGACACGCCAAAAGGTGTTTATAGATTCTTGGAATTGTTTTGTACAGCAGTTTAGTGTTGTGTACTTACGTATGCAATTTAACACTTCCTTGTTGAAGGAAATACCCGCAGGTGCATTGAAGTTTTTTCGAATTCAAAACCATCACGGAAAATATCTGACAAGAACATCTTATATTCAATCTAATGAAATCAGTTGTGCATGAAACGCTTAATTCTACAGTAAAATGTATGTTTTTCACCAACGTCATATGCAATAAGAGTGTGAATCTTTCCAACGAGTATTCACTCAAAGAAATTGGCCAAGCATTGAGCAGGTCATGAAATATGATATGTTATGATGAATTTGAAATACTAGTTTGAATAGAATAGGTAGATATTTCCTTCTCGAATGTAAGCCATGTCGCTAATCTAGTTACCAGGGGGAAATTGACGGGTTTGAGGCTTGTAATGCAGTAATACATATCCAACAAGTTTACCTACCTTACTGAGATAGTTATCCCGTCTGTGGCGCGGAAATCGGGTAAAACCAATAAGCTATGTTTTGACTTACACCGCCATGTGATAGTCCCTTTTTGGACTGATCTAGTGAGTGTCCTTACGATAAGATGTTTCGAGTGGAAATAAAGTCTAAATAACATCAGTAGGTCATCTTCGTTTCCATTTCCAAAGTTACATTTTACTGAACGGAACAGTCTGATATATATATATAGGGACCGTGGGATGGAAATTCGTCTCTGTGTCTGTTACAATGATCAACCACATGTACAATGTACATCAACTTTAGGCTGAGGCCACCTACATTTTATAAAGAAGCTTCACGAAAACTTTCAAATTGATTAGATACTGTAGTCAGAATGTCAGAGGTAATATAACATTAAATTAAAGGCTACCTACTTTTGTCATGGGCCAACCGAAACTTTCACCAAAATTCAAGAATTTATTTAGTAACCTATTTAAATACTACTACAGTAACACAAGACACGGCACAAGTAGCGATGGTTGTTTATTACTTATTGACTCTCATGGGAAACAAAAACATCAGAAATAACTTACAAACAACAAAACATTAAAACCGTGGATTATCAAACAATTAAAGAAAACAACTCACCTGCCGACAGGTAGTAGTTTCTCGGCACCATCTTGAGAGAGATGACGGGCGTTATGAACCAGTAGATGTCAGTTCTAGAACTTCGCTATCGATTATGTCTGAAAACAAACGATAACTATGTAAATTAGCTCCAACTTCCTTTTACCTGCACACCTGTGTGAGACCAGCCACAGCGGGTTACTAACGATACCAGCGGCAAACAATAAATACATCCTGCTTTAAACATGATATTTAGTAACTCCACCAGTTATTGCATCGCACAATAATGTACGTATGACGATAATGATGATGATATAATAAGGTGTACAATGGTATAACTATATAATAAGGTGTACAGTGGTATCACTATATAATAAGGTGTACAGTGGTATCACTATATAATAAGGTGTACGTATGATGGTATCACTATATAATAAGGTGTACGTATGTTGGTATCACTATATAATAAGGAATTGAATTGAATTGAATTGAATTGAATATCTTTATTTCCTCCAACGTGTGAAGATCAATTCGACAATATTGAAAATATGAAAATGAGAACGTATGTACATTGATTAAATAGACATTAATTTGATATTATGTATGTATTAAATTAATATTGAAACTCAGTACATGGACTGAAATTCGTCGAAGTCATATGAGCTGATTATTGTTCAACACAGTTCGTCAATCTTATGATAGAACACTACAGGCGGGATAGCCAATGTACAAGAGCTGATTTCATTAGAAAGAATGTCTTTGCGGACTCGATCATCAACAGTTTCCAATTCTCAGGACTGATATCAAGCGTATCATTATCTCCTCCAAGAAGAAAATTTACAAGTTTTTCATCATCATTTAAAATACTGACACTCTGAATAACCGGAAGTACATTCACTATAGAAGTTTGTAGGATGTCTCTTTCCTCAAAATATACACGGCAGTCTATTAATAAATGTTTAACAATGTCGTCGACATTTTGTTTACACGAGTCACAAATACAGTTTGTTAAAGGTAGACTTCCAAGTTTGACGAGGAATCCAAATTCCCGACACATGTTGCTTATATCGAGGCACAAGAACCACAGTCTGTGTGGAGCGATACGTTGGTGAATATTTCTGAATCGCGTCAGTTCTGATCGTCTTGCTACGCGTTCTTTCCATTTAAGCTCAGACGTCTCTAAAATCGCTTTATTTACTGTATATTTCCAGGCGGTTTTTGTAGGGAAACATCCGTATCTTATGAAACTATCCAAGAAGTCTTCAAGACCATATTCGTAGATAGTGGAGATTAATGTCCGAAAAATATCGGTACATTCTGATAATCCGAACATGAGGTATATTCCTATGTTAAAATTAAATAAATGTTTGTGTATTTTTGTTAGTTGAGTCAAGCACAGTCTTCCAAAAAACAATAGTCTATACTTATCGATGTAGTATGAGAGACGACAAATCCCGAGAGTTTCGATGATACTATCTGAGGGTGAATTTCTATCAAACCCCTGCAGGATTCTGCAGCTCTTTCTTTGCGTTACCTCGAGTTTGTCTAAACTCCTCCCCGGCACTTTTCCCCCTATTTCACACGCATACATTCCGGTAGGTACTATGACGCGTTTCCATATAACAGATGACGCTATAGGAGTAATTTCTCCAAACCGGAGACCTACATCTCGAAGAGAGTGAAACGATCTCTGAAGCTTCCGACAAGCTCTGTCAATGGCTTTATTTACCATATTTATCACTATATAATAAGGTGTACGTATGATGGTATCACTATATAATAAGGTGTACGTATGATGGTATCACTATATAATAAGGTGTACAGTGGTATAACTATATAATAAGGTGTACAGTGGTATCACTATATAATAAGGTGTACAATGATATCAATATTTAACAAGGTGTACAATGATATCACTATTTAACAAGGTGTACAATGATATCACTATTTAACAAGGTGTACAATGATATCACTATTTAACAAGGTGTACAATGATATCAATATTTAACAAGGTGTACAATGATATCAATATTTAACCAGGTGTACAATGATATCAATATTTAACAAGGTGTACAATGATATCAATATTTAACAAGGTGTACAATGATATCAATATTTAACAAGGTGTACAATGATATCACTATGTAATAAGGTGTACAATGATATCACTATGTAATAAGGTGTACAATGCTATTAATATATAGATGATGGTTTCACTTAATGATAAGCCCGAACAACATGGTAGCCATGGTAGACGATATTATGATCGGGCAAATGTAATGTAACAAAAGGTGTGAATCCCTTACTTCATTACAGCTTTCGTTGTAAACTTCGTAAGTACCCAAATACACATTTGGATAATAATGTTTGGTTACCTGTCAAGCAGCATGATTGCAATGAAGAAGTACCTGGTTACGGAGCAGTGGTGATTTATACAGCACGATGAAAATCTTATTATACTGTACTGGTCACACTATAAACCTTATTATACTGTACTGGTCACACTATAACCTGCTTATACTGTACTGGTCACACTATAACCTGCTTATACTGTACTGGTCACACTTTTTACCTGATTATACTGTACTGGTCACACTATAACCTGCTTATACTGTACTGGTCACACTATAACCTGCTTATACTGTACTGGTCACACTATAACCTGCTTATACCGTACTGGTCACACTTTTTACCTGATTATACTGTACTGGTCACACTATAACCTGCTTATACTGTACTGGTCACACTATAACCTGCTTATACTGTACTGGTCACACTATAACCTGCTTATACTGTACTGGTCACACTATAAACCTGATTATACTGTACTAGTCACAGTATAAACCAGATTATACTGTACTGGTCACACTATAAACCAGATTATACTGTACTGGTCACACTATAACCTGCTTATACTGTACTGGTCACACTATAAACCTGATTATACTGTACTGGTCACACTATAAACCAGATTATACTGTACTGGTCACACTATAAACCAGATTATACTGTACTGGTCACACTATAAACCTGATTATACTGTACTGGTCACACTATAACCTGCTTATACTGTACTGGTCACACTATAACCTGCTTATACTGTACTGGTCATACTATAAACCAGAATATACTGTCCTGGTCACACTATAACCTGCTTATACTGTACTGGTCACACTATAACCTGCTTATACTGTACTGGTCACACTATAAACATGATTATACTGTACTGGTCACACTATAAACCTGATTATACTGTACTGGTCACACTATAACCTGCTTATACTGTACTGGTCACACTATAAACATGATTATACTGTACTGGTCACACTATCAACCTGATTATACTGTCCTGGTCACACTATAACCTGCTTATACTGTACTGGTCACACTATAACCTGCTTATACTGTACTGGTCACACTATAAACCTGATTATACTGTACTGGTCACACTATAACCTGCTTATACTGTACTGGTCACACTATAACCTGCTTATACTGTACTTGTCACACTATAAACATGATTATACTGTACTGGTCACACTATAACCTGCTTATACTGTACTGGTCACAGTATAAACCTGATTATACAGTACTGGTCACACTATAAACCTTATTATACTGTACTGGTCACACTACAAACCTGATTATACTGTACTGGTCACACTATAAACCTGATTATACTGTACTGGTCACACTACAAACCTGATTATACTGTACTGGTCACACTATAAACCTGATTATACTGTCCTGGTCACACTATAACCTGCTTATACTGTACTGGTCACACTATAACCTGCTTATACTGTACTGGTCACAATATCAACCTGATTATACTGTACTGGTCACAGTATAGACCTGATTATACTGTACTGGTCACGCTATCAACCTGATTATACTGTACTGGTCAAACTATCAACCTGATTATACTGTACTAGTCACACAATAAACCTGAGTATACTGTACTGGTCACACTATAAACCTGATTATACTGTACTGGTTCACACTATAAACCTGAGTATACTGTTATAGTCACACAATAAACCAGATTATACTGTACTGGTCACACTATAAACCTGAGTATACTGTACTGGTCACACTATAAACCTTATTATACTGTACTGGTCACAGTATAAACCTGATTATAATGTACTGGTCACACTATAAACTTAATTATTCTGTACTAGTCACACTATCAACCTTATTATACTGTACTGGTCACACTATAAACATGCTTATACTGTACTGGTCACACTATAAACATGCTTATACTGTACTGGTCACACTATAAACCTGAATATACTGTACTTGTCACACTATAAACCTGATTATACTGTACTGGTCATACTATAAACCTGAGTATACTGTACTAGTCACACTATAAACCTGATTATACTGTACTGGTCACACTATAACCTGATTATAATGTACTGGTCACACTATAAACCTGATTACACTGTACTGGTCACACTATTAACCTGATTATAATGTACTGGTCATACTATAAACCTGAGTATACTGTACTGGTCACGCTATCAACCTGATTATACTGTACTGGTCACACTATAAACCTGAGTATACTATACTGGTTCACACTATAAACCTGATTATACTGTACTGGTCACAATATCAACCTTATTATACTGTACTGGTCACACTATAAACCTGATTATACTGTACTGGTCACACTATAAACCTTATTATACTGTACTGGTCACACTATAAACCTGATTATTCTGTACTGGTCACACTATAAACCTGATTATACTGTACTGGTCACACTATAAACCTTATTATACTGTACTTGTCACACTATAAACCAGATTATACTGTACTGGTCACACTATAAACCTGAATATACTGTACTTGTCACACTATAAACCTGATTATACTGTACTGGTCATACTATAAACCTGAGTATACTGTACTAGTCACACTATAAACCTGATTATACTGTACTGGTCACACTATAACCTGATTATAATGTACTGGTCACACTATAAACCTGATTACACTGTACTGGTCACACTATTAACCTGATTATAATGTACTGGTCATACTATAAACCTGAGTATACTGTACTGGTCACGCTATCAACCTGATTATACTGTACTGGTCACACTATAAACCTGAGTATACTATACTGGTTCACACTATAAACCTGATTATACTGTACTGGTCACAATATCAACCTTATTATACTGTACTGGTCACACTATAAACCTGATTATACTGTACTGGTCACACTATAAACCTTATTATACTGTACTGGTCACACTATAAACCTGATTATTCTGTACTGGTCACACTATAAACCTGATTATACTGTACTGGTCACACTATAAACCTTATTATACTGTACTTGTCACACTATAAACCAGATTATACTGTACTGGTCACACTATAAACCAGATTATACTGTCCTGGTCACACTATAAACCTTATTATACTGTCCTGGTCACACTATAAACCTTATTATACTGTACTGGTCACACTATAAACCTGATTATACTGTACTGGTCACACTATAAACCAGATTATACTGTACTTGTCACAGTATAAACCTTATTATACTGTACTGGTCACACTATAAACCTTATTATACTGTACTGGTCACACTACACACCTGATTATACTGTACTGGTCACACTATCAACCTGATTATACTGCACTGGTCACACTATAAACCTGATTATACTGTACTGGTCACACTATAAACCAGATTATACTGTCCTGGTCACACTATAAACCAGAATATACTGTCCTGGTCACACTATAAACCTGCTTATACTGTACTGGTCACACTATAAACCTGATTATACTGTACTGGTCACACTATAAACCTTATTATACTGTACTGGTCACACTATAAACCTGATTATACTGTACTGGTCACAATATCAACCTTATTATACTGTACTGGTCAAACTATAAACCTGATTATACTGTACTGGTCACACTATAAACCTGATTATACTGTACTTGTCACAATATCAACCTGATTATACTGTACTGGTCACAATATCAACCTTATTATACTGTACTGGTCACACTACAAACCTGATTATACTGTACTGGTCACACTATAAACCTGATTATACTGTACTGGTCACACTATAAACCTGATTATACTGTACTGGTCACACTATAAACCAGATTATACTGTCCTGGTCACACTATAAACCAGAATATACTGTCCTGGTCACACTATAAACCTGCTTATACTGTACTGGTCACACTATAAACCTGATTATACTGTACTGGTCACACTATAAACCAGATTATACTGTACTGGTCACACTATAAACCTGATGATACTGTACTGGTCACAATATCAACCTTATTATACTGTACTGGTCAAACTATAAACCTGATTATACTGTACTGGTCACACTATAAACCTGATTATACTGTACTGGTCACAATATCAACCTGATTATACTGTACTGGTCACAATATCAACCTTATTATACTGTACTTGTCACACTATAAACCTGATTATACTGTACTGGTCACACTATAAACCTGATTATACTGTACTGGTCACACTATAAACCTGATTATACTGTACTGGTCACACTATAAACCTGATTATACTGTACTGGTCACACTATAAACCAGATTATACTGTACTGGTCACACTATAAACCTGATTATACTGTACTGGTCACACTATAAACCTGATTATACTGTACTGGTCACACTATAACCTGCTTATACTGTACTGGTCACACTATAAACCTGATTATACTGTACTGGTCACACTATAAACCTGATTATACTGTACTGGTCACACTATAAACCTGATTATTCTGTACTGGTCACACTATAAACCAGATTATACTGTACTGGTCACACTATAAACCTGATTATACTGTCCTGGTCACACTATAAACCTTATTATACTGTACTAGTCACACTATAAACATGATTATACTGTACTGGTCACACTATAAACCTGATTATACTGCTAAACGAAGGCTGATTCTGATAGTTTTCACCGAAATCATTACCGAAAAACTACGAGGTCAAGAACTAATGTCAATCTACCCGGCATTGCCGATACAACAACTTGGAAGGCAATTTGGGGTCTGAACATTGGAAAGACATTTCAGGAAGTAATATGAGTTCTAGATCAATGAAATGGCGATCAAAGATCATTCCTCTCCAAAGGCATATCATTGACAAGGACAAATGCATGAACAGACCAAACGGCAGGAAACCATTATATCGTCCTGGCCAGCTATCAAACATCGCGTAGGCGAACCATTTCGTGAATTTAACTTGTTTTCTTGACCAGCATACACCACCTGTATCTCGTGTATATTAAACGGCCTTCTGGAGAAACAAGGTGATTGTCCAGTACAACTAATGTGTACCAGATGCTAAAGGTCAGAACCACAACGATTTTCTACACCATTCCACTTCTTTTTTACTTCAATTTACATGCAAGTGACGTCAAGAGAGAGAAAATGAACAGTGAAACGTAGCATACACGTACTATTTACATTGGTAAATAACCTCATTGTTGTAGCAGATACGTAGACTACAATTAACAATGACAGTTTATGTGTCATTGGTAAACTAACGAGGCCGACAGCACTATCAATATACTGAGCTACTGCCGAAAAAAGATAACCGCCGTTCCAGATATAAAATAGCATCCCTCACTTACCAATCTTTGTTACATCCCCCACGTACCCGTCTCTGTCACATCTCTCACGTACCCGTCTGTGTCACATCTCTCACGTACCCGTCTCTGTCACATCTCTCACGTACCCGTCTGTGTCACATCTCTCACGTACCCGTCTCTGTCTCATCTCCAACGTACCCGTCTCTGTCACATCTCCCACGTACCCGTCTCTGTCACATCTCCCACGTACCCGTCTCTGTCACATCCCCCACTTACCCGTCTGTGTAAAATCTCCCACGTACCCGTCTCTGTTACATCTCTCACGTACCCGTCTCTGTCACATCCCCCACTTACCCGTCTGTGTAAAATCTCCCACGTACCCGTCTCTGTCACATCTCCCATGTACCCGTCTCTGTCACATCTCTCACGTACCCGTCTCTGTCACATCCCCACGTACCTGTCTCTGTCACATACCCCACGTACCCGTCTCTGTCACATCCCCCACGTACCCGTCTCTGTCACATCTCTCACGTACCCGTCTCTGTCACATCCCCCACGTACCCGTCTCTGTCACATCCCCCACGCACCCGTCTCTGCCACATCTCCCACGTACCCGTCTCTGTCACATCCCCCACGTACCCGTCTATGTCACATCTCTCACGTACCCGTCTCTGTCACATCCCCCACGTACCCGTCTCTGTCACATCTCCCACGTACCCGTCTCTGTCACATCCCCCACGTACCCGTCTCTGTCACATCCCCCACGTCCCCGTCTCTGTCACATCTCCCACGTACCCGTCTCTGTCACATCCCCACGTACCTGTCTCTGTCACATCCCCCACGTACCCGTCTCTGTCACATCTCCCACGTACCCGTCTCTGTTACATACCCCACGTACCCGTCTCTGTCACATCCCCACGTACCCGTCTCTGTTACATCTCCCACGTACCCGTCTGTGTAAAATCCCCACGTACCCGTCGTTGTTACATCCCCCACGTACCCGTCTCTGTCACATCCCCACGTACCTGTCTCTGTTACATCTCCAACGTACCCGTCTCTGTCACATCTCTCACGTACCCGTCTCTGTCACATCCCCACGTACCCATCTCTGTCACATCCCCACGTACCCGTCACTGTAATATCCCCACGTATCCGTCTCTATTCCATCTCCAACGTACCCGTCTCTGTCACATCTCTCACGTACCCGTCTCTGTCACATCCCCACGTACCCGTCTCTGTCACATCCCCACGTACCCGTCACTGTAATATCCCCACGTACCCGTCTCTATTCCATCTCCAACGTACCCGTCTCTGTCACATCTCCCACGTACCCGTCTCTGTCACATCTCCCACGTACCCGTCTCTGTCACATCCCCACGTACCCGTCTCTGTTACATCCCCCACGTACCCGTCTCTGTCACATCTCCCATGTACCCGTCTCTGTCACATCTCTCACGTACCCGTCTCTGTCACATCCCCACGTACCTGTCTCTGTCACATCCCCCACGTACCCGTCTCTGTCACATCTCCCACGTACCCTTCTCTGTTACATCCCCCACGTACCCGTCTCTGTCACATCTCCCATGTACCCGTCTCTGTCACATCTCTCACGTACCCGTCTCTGTTACATCTCCCACGTACCCGTCACTGTTACATCTCCCATGTACCCGTCTCTGTCACATCCCCACGTACCCGTCTCTGTCACATCTCCCACGTACCCGTCTCTGTTACATCCCCCACGTACCCGTCTCTGTCACATCCCCACGTACCCGTCTCTGTTACATCTCCCACGTACCCGTCACTGTCACATCTCCCACGTACCCGTCTCTGTTACATCCCCCACCTACCCGTCTCTGTTACATCCCCACGTACCCGTCTCTGTTACATCTCTCACGTACCCGTCTCTGTTACATCTCCCACGTACCCGTCTCTGTCACATCCCCACGTACCCGTCTCTGTCACATCTCCCACGTACCCGTCTCTGTCACATCTCCCACGTACCCGTCTCTGTCACATCCCCACGTACCCGTCTCTGTCACATCTCCCACGTACCCGTCACTGTCACATCTCCCACGTACCCGTCTCTGTTACATCCCCCACCTACCCGTCTCTGTTACATCCCCACGTACCCGTCTCTGTTACATCTCCCACGTACCCATCACTGTAACATCCTCCACGTACCCATCTCTGTCACATCTCTCACGTACCCGTCTCTGTTACATCCCCCACGTACCCGTCTCTGCCACATCCCCACGTACCTGTCTCTGTCACATCCCCCACGTACCCGTCTCTGTCACATCTCCCACGTACCCGTCTCTGTTACATACCCCACGTACCCGTCTCTGTCACATCCCCACGTACCCGTCTCTGTTACATCTCCCACGTACCCGTCTGTGTAAAATCCCCACGTACCCGTCTATGTCACATCTCTCACGTACCCGTCTCTGTCACATCCCCCACGTACCCGTCTCTGTCACATCTCCCACGTACCCGTCTCTGTCACATCCCCCACGTACCCGTCTCTGTCACATCCCCCACGTACCCGTCTCTGTCACATCTCCCACGTACCCGTCTCTGTCACATCCCCACGTACCTGTCTCTGTCACATCCCCCACGTACCCGTCTCTGTCACATCTCCCACGTACCCGTCTCTGTTACATACCCCACGTACCCGTCTCTGTCACATCCCCACGTACCCGTCTCTGTTACATCTCCCACGTACCCGTCTCTGTCACATCCCCACGTACCCGTCTGTGTAAAATCCCCCACGTACCCGTCTTTGTTACATCCCCCACGTACCCGTCTCTGTCACATCCCCACGTACCTGTCTCTGTTACATCTCCAACGTACCCGTCTCTTTCACATCTCTCACGTACCCGTCTCTGTCACATCCCCACGTACCCGTCTCTGTCACATCCCCACGTACCCGTCACTGTAATATCCCCACGTATCCGTCTCTATTCCATCTCCAACGTACCCGTCTCTGTCACATCTCTCACGTACCCGTCTCTGTCACATCCCCACGTACCCGTCTCTGTCACATCCCCACGTACCCGTCACTGTAATATCCCCACGTACCCGTCTCTATTCCATCTCCAACGTACCCGTCTCTGTCACATCTCCCACGTACCCGTCTCTGTCACATCTCCCACGTACCCGTCTCTGTCACATCCCCACGTACCCGTCTCTGTTACATCCCCCCACGTACCCGTCTCTGTCACATCTCCCATGTACCCGTCTCTGTCACATCTCTCACGTACCCGTCTCTGTCACATCCCCACGTACCCGTCTCTGTCACATCTCCCACGTACCCTTCTCTGTTACATCCCCCACGTACCCGTCTCTGTCACATCTCCCATGTACCCGTCTCTGTCACATCTCCCACGTACCCGTCTCTGTTACATCTCCCACGTACCCGTCTCTGTTACATCTCCCACGTACCCGTCTGTGTAAAATCCCCCACGTACCCGTCTTTGTTACATCCCCCACGTACCCGTCTCTGTCACATCCCCACGTACCTGTCTCTGTTACATCTCCAACGTACCCGTCTCTGTCACATCTCTCACGTACCCGTCTCTGTCACATCCCCACGTACCCGTCTCTGTCACATCCCCACGTACCCGTCACTGTAATATCCCCACGTATCCGTCTCTATTCCATCTCCAACGTACCCGTCTCTGTCACATCTCTCACGTACCCGTCTCTGTCACATCCCCACGTACCCGTCTCTGTCACATCCCCACGTACCCGTCACTGTAACATCCTCCACGTACCCATCTCTGTCACATCTCTCACGTACCTGTCTCTGTTACATCCCCCACGTACCCGTCTCTGTCACATCTCCCACGTACCCGTCTCTGTCACATCTCCCACGTACCCGTCTCTGTCACATCCCCACGTACCCGTCTCTGTCACATCCCCACGTACCCGTCTCTGTCACATCTCCTACGTACCCGTCTCTGTCACATCCCCACGTACCCGTCTCTGTCACATCCCCACGTACCCGTCTCTGTCACATCTCCCACGTACCCGTCTCTGTCACATCTCCCACGTACCCGTCTCTGTTACATCCCCCACCTACCCGTCTCTGTTACATCCCCACGTACCCGTCTCTGTTACATCTCCCACGTACCCATCACTGTAACATCCTCCACGTACCCGTCTCTGTTACATCTCCCACGTACCCGTCTGTGTAAAATCCCCCACGTACCCGTCTTTGTTACATCCCCCACGTACCCGTCTCTGTCACATCCCAACGTACCCATCTGTGTAAAATCCCCCACGTACCCGTCTTTGTTACATCCCCCACGTACCCGTCTCTGTCACATCCCCACGTACCTGTCTCTGTTACATCTCCAACGTACCCGTCTCTTTCACATCTCTCACGTACCCGTCTCTGTCACATCCCCACGTACCCGTCTCTGTCACATCCCCACGTACCCGTCACTGTAATATCCCCACGTATCCGTCTCTATTCCATCTCCAACGTACCCGTCTCTGTCACATCTCTCACGTACCCGTCTCTGTCACATCCCCACGTACCCGTCTCTGTCACATCCCCACGTACCCGTCACTGTAATATCCCCACGTACCCGTCTCTATTCCATCTCCAACGTACCCGTCTCTGTCACATCTCCCACGTACCCGTCTCTGTCACATCTCCCACGTATCCGTCTCTGTCACATCCCCACGTACCCGTCTCTGTTACATCCCCCACGTACCCGTCTCTGTCACATCTCCCATGTACCCGTCTCTGTCACATCTCTCACGTACCCGTCTCTGTCACATCTCCCATGTACCCGTCTCTGTCACATCTCTCACGTACCCGTCTCTGTCACATCCCCACGTACCCGTCTCTGTCACATCTCCCACGTACCCTTCTCTGTTACATCCCCCACGTACCCGTCTCTGTCACATCTCCCATGTACCCGTCTCTGTCACATCTCCCACGTACCCGTCTCTGTTACATCTCCCACGTACCCGTCTCTGTTACATCTCCCACGTACCCGTCTGTGTAAAATCCCCCACGTAACCCGTCTTTGTTACAATCCCCCACGTACCCGTCTCTGTCACATCCCCACGTACCTGTCTCTGTTACATCTCCAACGTACCCGTCTCTGTCACATCTCTCACGTACCCGTCTCTGTCACATCCCCACGTACCCGTCTCTGTCACATCCCCACGTACCCGTCACTGTAATATCCCCACGTATCCGTCTCTATTCCATCTCCAACGTACCCGTCTCTGTCACATCTCTCACGTACCCGTCTCTGTCACATCCCCACGTACCCGTCTCTGTCACATCCCCACGTACCCGTCACTGTAACATCCTCCACGTACCCATCTCTGTCACATCTCTCACGTACCTGTCTCTGTTACATCCCCCACGTACCCGTCTCTGTCACATCTCCCACGTACCCGTCTCTGTCACATCTCCCACGTACCCGTCTCTGTCACATCCCCACGTACCCGTCTCTGTCACATCCCCACGTACCCGTCTCTGTCACATCTCCTACGTACCCGTCTCTGTCACATCCCCACGTACCCGTCTCTGTCACATCCCCACGTACCCGTCTCTGTCACATCTCCCACGTACCCGTCCTCTGTCACATCTCCCACGTACCCGTCTCTGTTACATCCCCCCACCTACCCGTCTCTGTTACATCCCCACGTACCCGTCTCTGTTACATCTCCCACGTACCCATCACTGTAACATCCTCCACGTACCCGTCTCTGTTACATCTCCCACGTACCCGTCTGTGTAAAATCCCCACGTACCCGTCTTTGTTACATCCCCCACGTACCCGTCTCTGTCACATCCCAACGTACCCATCTGTGTAAAATCCCCCACGTACCCGTCTTTGTTACATCCCCCACGTACCCGTCTCTGTCACATCCCCACGTACCTGTCTCTGTTACATCTCCAACGTACCCGTCTCTTTCACATCTCTCACGTACCCGTCTCTGTCACATCCCCACGTACCCGTCTCTGTCACATCCCCACGTACCCGTCACTGTAATATCCCCACGTATCCGTCTCTATTCCATCTCCAACGTACCCGTCTCTGTCACATCTCTCACGTACCCGTCTCTGTCACATCCCCACGTACCCGTCTCTGTCACATCCCCACGTACCCGTCACTGTAATATCCCCACGTACCCGTCTCTATTCCATCTCCAACGTACCCGTCTCTGTCACATCTCCCACGTACCCGTCTCTGTCACATCTCCCACGTATCCGTCTCTGTCACATCCCCACGTACCCGTCTCTGTTACATCCCCCACGTACCCGTCTCTGTCACATCTCCCATGTACCCGTCTCTGTCACATCTCTCACGTACCCGTCTCTGTCACATCCCCACGTACCTGTCTCTGTCACATCCCCCACGTACCCGTCTCTGTCACATCTCCACGTACCCTTCTCTGTTACATCCCCCACGTACCCGTCTCTGTCACATCTCCCATGTACCCGTCTCTGTCACATCTCTCACGTACCCGTCTCTGTTACATCTCCCACGTACCCGTCTCTGTTACATCTCCCACGTACCCGTCTGTGTAAAATCCCCCACGTACCCGTCTTTGTTACATCCCCCACGTACCCGTCTCTGTCACATCCCCACGTACCTGTCTCTGTTACATCTCCAATGTACCCGTCTCTGTCACATCTCTCACGTACCCGTCTCTGTCACATCCCCACGTACCCGTCTCTGTCACATCCCCACGTACCCGTCACTGTAATATCCCCACGTATCCGTCTCTATTCCATCTCCAACGTACCCGTCTCTGTCACATCTCTCACGTACCCGTCTCTGTCACATCCCCACGTACCCGTCTCTGTCACATCCCCACGTACCCGTCACTGTAATATCCCCACGTACCCGTCTCTATTCCATCTCCAACGTACCCGTCTCTGTCACATCTCCCACGTACCCGTCTCTGTCACATCTCCCACGTACCCGTCTCTGTCACATCCCCACGTACCCGTCTCTGTTACATCCCCCACGTACCCGTCTCTGTCACATCTCCCATGTACCCGTCTCTGTCACATCTCTCACGTACCCGTCTCTGTCACATCCCCACGTACCTGTCTCTGTCACATCCCCCACGTACCCGTCTCTGTCACATCTCCCACGTACCCTTCTCTGTTACATCCCCCACGTACCCGTCTCTGTCACATCTCCCATGTACCCGTCTCTGTCACATCTCTCACGTACCCGTCTCTGTTACATCTCCCACGTACCCGTCACTGTTACATCTCCCATGTACCCGTCTCTGTCACATCCCCACGTACCCGTCTCTGTCACATCTCCCACGTACCCGTCTCTGTTACATCCCCCACGTACCCGTCTCTGTCACATCCCCACGTACCCGTCTCTGTTACATCTCCCACGTACCCGTCACTGTCACATCTCCCACGTACCCGTCTCTGTTACATCCCCCACCTACCCGTCTCTGTTACATCCCCACGTACCCGTCTCTGTTACATCTCCCACGTACCCGTCTCTGTTACATCTCCCACGTACCCGTCTCTGTCACATCCCCACGTACCCGTCTCTGTCACATCTCCCACGTACCCGTCTCTGTCACATCCCCACGTACCCGTCTCTGTCACATCCCCACGTACCCGTCTCTGTCACATCTCCCACGTACCCGTCACTGTCACATCTCCCACCTACCCGTCTCTGTTACATCCCCCACCTACCCGTCTCTGTTGCATCCCCACGTACCCGTCTCTGTTACATCTCCCACGTACCCATCACTGTAACATCCTCCACGTACCCATCTCTGTCACATCTCTCACGTACCCGTCTCTGTTACATCCCCCACGTACCCGTCTCTGTCACATCTCCCACGTACCCGTCTCTGTCACATCTCCCACGTACCCGTCTCTGTCACATCCCCACGTACCCGTCTTTGTCACATCCCCACGTACCCGTCTCTGTCACATCTCCTACGTACCCGTCTCTGTCACATCCCCACGTACCCGTCTCTGTCACATCCCCACGTACCCGTCTCTGTCACATCTCCCACGTACCCGTCACTGTCACATCTCCCACGTACCCGTCTCTGTTACATCCCCCACCTACCCGTCTCTGTTACATCCCCACGTACCCGTCTCTGTTACATCTCCCACGTACCCATCACTGTAACATCCTCCACGTACCCGTCTCTGTTACATCCCCCACGTACCCATCTCTGTCACATCTCTCACGTACCCGTCTCTGTTACATCCCCCACGTACCCGTCTCTGTCACATCCCCCACGTACCCGTCTCTGTTACATCTCCCACGTACCCGTCTCTGTCACATCTCCCACGTACCCGTCTCTGTCACATCTCCCACGTACCCGTCTCTGTCACATCCCCACGTACCCGTCTCTGTCACATCTCCCACGTACCCGTCACTGTCACATCTCCCACGTACCCGTCTCTGTTACATCCCCTACCTACCCGTCTCTGTTACATCCCCACGTACCCGTCTCTGTTACATCTCCCACGTACCCATCACTGTAACATCCTCCACGTACCCGTCTCTGTTACATCCCCCACGTACCCATCTCTGTCACATCCCCCACGTACCCGTCTCTGTCACATCCCCCACGTACCCGTCTCTGTTACATCTCCCACGTACCCGTCTCTGTTACATCTCCCACGTACCCGTCTCTGTCACATCTCCCACGTACCCGTCTCTGTCACATCTCCCACGTACCCGTCTCTGTTACATCTCCCACGTACCCATCACTGTCACATCTCCCACGTACCCGTCACTGTAACATCCCCCACGTACCCGTCTCTGTCACATCTCCCACGTACCCATCTCTGTCACATCTCCCACGTACCCGTCTCTGTATTTTTTTTTTAATTATTACTTTCATTACTTGTTAAGCTTGACTTTTTGTTGTGGTATATGTAAATAAATGCTTGCATTCGAAAGCTCTCCATGCCGAAAGTAACTGTTTGTCATTCTTTCGACCTGCAACACCTGAAGCTGTATTCCTACTCTGATCGAATCACTGTTAATTTGGTTTACTAACGACATATAGGCAAATGCAACACAGAATATATATATATATATATATATTGCCCTGAGACATAACCAAGTATTTGCCATCATAACTGCTGATGTCCATGACTATTTTTGCCTTTCCTTTGTCTGCTGGTAAATTAGCGTTTTTTATAAGCGTGATACTTGTTTTAATCCCGGTCAGCGTAAAGCTTATAGAAGTGGGCGAGGGAGAGCTGACTTATTTCTAATGATATGTAATGTTTGTAGCTGTTATATGTGACACTTTAATAAATAATGTGAATTTGATTTGAATTGAATCAGTAAACCGAAGTATGTGGAGAAAGGTACCGATGTGATAGGCCATTCGTTACCACTGGGCCCCAACCAACATCTGGTTTCGTTCAAGTCCGTAGTCGATGTAGTGTTAAGTAGCATCCGTTTAATGTCTGTCAAATGACATTGTGCAGCTATTTCAAATGTTCGTTCCTTACTAGATCAACATCCTTACCAACCTGAAGAAAATAGTTAATGATAAGTAACTACATTGTAGTATAATGATTGCAACATTAGCTATAATTTTCCATGTGACATTGACCGCAATGAATTTTCTATCTTTTCAGTTATCAACAATATCACCCGCGGCCCGCTGAAGAAATGGAAATTACCAAATCATGCATGAATTTGGTTGCTTGTATAAATGACCATATTTGGGTTTTAACCATCTGCTGTTATAGTTATAGGGAAATTATGAGAAATGCTAAACCTTTTTATACCAAAATACACCACTAGATCACTAGAGCAATGTATGTACCAGACTTTGTGAAGCTGTTTTAAACGTTTTTTTAAGTCATGCTTTTGAACGGGAGTCGGACGGCCGGACGGACAGAGCCCGATTCAATAACCCCGCAAACGCGCTTCGAGAGGGATGAAATCTACATGACTAAGAAAGCCATGGTACCCCTGCTCCAGCAAACCAAATTTCTTGGTCTCTGATCTTATCTAGCAGATTATAAGAATGACTTCCACGAGGTTATCATGGAATCGCCATTAACAAGTCTTGAACTCCACCTCTAAATCTTTTACGTCATTCAATAGTAACGATTCAGGGAGAATGATGTGTTTCGTAAGCATGGTTAACGATGCGAAACACACCCATGTGGAATGAGTCGCCAATGACAGTTGCACGGGGGATGGTTAATGGCGACTTAGCCTGACAAGACCTTTTTCTGTGGTGCTGCATGCAAGGAATGCACGTACTTGTTGAACTGGAGATACTAATCGTCCAGGTAATTGGTCAATGATCAGCGGGTATTGCACCTGCAAACCCGCAATCCTGGTCGATACCGAGAACATCTAACCGACATATCACCACGCAACGGATGATGGGAAAACAGACATAGGATAGCATTTCCATATCACAGGAACTGTGCGCTGGGGCTTAACCTTAGTATCTCTATAACCGAGACAAGCTCTATAACGTCTATAACCGAGACAAGCTCTATAACCGAGACAAGCTCTATAACGTCTATAACGAGACAAGCTCTATAACGTCTATAACGAGACAAGCTCTATAACGTCTATAACGAGACAAGCTCTATAACGTCTATAACGAGACAAGCTCTATAACCGAGACAAGCTCTTTAACGTCTATAACCGAGACAAGCTCTATAACCGAGACAAGCTCTATAACCGAGACAAGCTCTACAACCAAGACAAGCTCTACAACCGAGACAAGCCTTACAACCACGACAAGCTCTATAACCGGGACTAGCTCTACAACCGAGACAAGCTCTACAACCGAGACAAGCTCCACAACCGAGACAAGTTCTACAACCGAGACAAGCTCTACAACCAAGACAAGCTCTACAACCGAGACAAGCTCCACAACCAAGACAAGCTCTACAACCGAGACAAGCTCCACAACCGAGACAAGTTCTACAACCGAGACAAGCTCTATAACGAAGACAAGCTCTATAACCGGGACAAGCTCCACAACCGAGACAAGCTCCACAACCAAGACAAGCTCTACAACCGAGACAAGCTCTACAACCGAGACAAGCTCCACAACCGAGACAAGTTCTACAACCGAGACAAGCTCTATAACCAAGACAAGCTCTATAACCGGGACAAGCTCCACAACCGAGACTAGCTCTACAACCAAGACAAGCTCTATAACCAAGACAAGCTCTATAACCAAGACAAGCTCTATAACCGAGACAAGCTCTATAACCAAGACAAGCTCAACAACCGAGACAAGCGAATACAAGTACCTAACAATGATATTCACATTAACTTTGTAGTAATCTGATAGTCACGTAAACCTTGTAGTTATCTGATAGTCACGTTAACATTGTAGTTATCTGATAGTCACGTTAACCTTGTAGTTATCTGATAGTCACGTCAACCTTGTAGTTATCTGATAGTCACGTTAACATTGTAGTTACCTGATAGTCACGTTAACCTTGTAGTTATCTGATAGTCACATTAACTTTGTAGTTATCTGATAGTCACGTTAATATTGTAGTTATCTGATAGTCACGTTAACCTTGTAGTTATCTGATAGTCACATTAACTTTGTAGTTATCTGATAGTCACGTTAACCTTGTAGTTATCTGATAGTCACGTAAACCTTGTAGTTATCTGATAGTCACGTTAATATTGTAGTTATCTGATAGTCATGTTAACATTGTAGTTATCTGATAGTCACGTAAACCTTGTAGTTATCTGATAGTCACGTTAACATTGTAGTTATCTGATAGTCACGTTAACCTTGTAGTTATCTGATAGTCACGTTAACATTGTAGTTACCTGATAGTCACGTTATATTGTAGTTATCTGATAGTCACATTAACTTTGTAGTTATCTGATAGTCACGTTAACATTGTAGTTATCTGATAGTCACGTTAACCTTGTAGTTATCTGATAGTCACGTTAACATTGTAGTTATCTGATAGTCACGTTAACCTTGTAGTTATTTGGTAGTCACATTAACTTTGTAGCTATCTGATAGTCACGTTAACATTGTAGTTATCTGATAGTCACGTTAACCTTGTAGTTATCTGATAGTCATGATAACATTGTAGTTATTTGGTAATCACATTAACTTTGTAGTTATCTGATAGTCACGTTAACATTGTAGTTATCTGATAGTCACGTTAACCTTGTAGTTATCTGATAGTCACGTTAACATTGTAGTTACCTGATAGTCACGTTAACATTGTAGTTATCTGATAGTCACGTTAATATTGTAGTTATCTGATAGTCACGTTAACCTTGTAGTTATCTGATAGTCACGTTAACCTTGTAGTTATCTGATAGTCACGTTAACATTGTAGTTATCTGATAGTCACATTAACCTTGTAGTTATCTGATAGTCACGTTAATATTGTAGTTATCTGATAGTCACGTTAATATTGTAGTTATCTGATAGTCACGTTAACCTTGTAGTTATCTGATAGTCACGTTAACCTTGTAGTTATCTGATAGTCACGTTAACCTTGTAGTTATCTGATAGTCACGTTAACCTTGTAGTTATCTGATAGTCACGTTAACTTTGTAGTTATCTGATAGTCACGTTAACCTTGTAGTTATCTGATAGTCACGTTAACCTTGTAGTTATCGGATAGTCACGTTATATTGTAGTTATCTGATAGTCACGTTAACATTGTAGTTATCTGATAGTCACGTTAACATTGTAGTTATCTGATAGTCACGTTAACCTTGTAGTTATCTGATAGTCACGTTAACATTGTAGTTACCTGATAGTCACGTTAACATTGTAGTTATCTGATAGTCACGTTAATATTGTAGTTATCTGATAGTCACGTTAACCTTGTAGTTATCTGATAGTCACGTTAACCTTGTAGTTATCTGATAGTCACGTTAACATTGTAGTTATCTGATAGTCACATTAACCTTGTAGTTATCTGATAGTCACGTTAATATTGTAGTTATCTGATAGTCACGTTAATATTGTAGTTATCTGATAGTCACGTTAACCTTGTAGTTATCTGATAGTCACGTTAACCTTGTAGTTATCTGATAGTCACGTTAACCTTGTAGTTATCTGATAGTCACGTTAACCTTGTAGTTATCTGATAGTCACGTTAACCTTGTAGTTATCTGATAGTCACGTTAACCTTGTAGTTATCTGATAGTCACGTTAACCTTGTAGTTATCGGATAGTCACGTTATATTGTAGTTATCTGATAGTCACGTTAACATTGTAGTTATCTGATAGTCACGTTAACATTGTAGTTATCTGATAGTCACATTAACCTTGTAGTTATCTGATAGTCACGTTAACATTGTAGTTATCTGATAGTCACGTTAACCTTGTAGTTATCTGATAGTCACGTTAACCTTGTAATTTTCTGATAGTCACGTTAACCTTGTAGTTATCTGATAGTCACGTTAACATTGTAGTTATCTGATAGTCACGTTAATATTGTAGTTATCTGATAGTCACGTTAACCTTGTAGTTATCTGATAGTCACGTTAACCTTGTAGTTATCTGATAGTCACGTTAACCTTGTAGTTATCTGATAGTCACGTTAACCATGTAGTTATCTGATAGTCACGTTAATATTGTAGTTATCTGATAGTCACGTTAACCATGTAGTTATCTGATAGTCACGTTAACCTTGTAGTTATCTGATAGTCACGTTAATATTGTAGTTATCTGATAGTCACGTTAACCTTGTAGTTATCTGATAGTCACGTTAACCTTGTAGTTATCTGATAGTCACGTGAACCTAGAATTTATATCTAGGTACGGTCAGGGCGAATTGATACTTCGTCATTCAGTTAATATAGGCTGTAATTTTACCATGGCATACAATATAGTTTTTGATTAAAACTTCCGGTATGCATTTTTGTGAAATCACAAATGATTACCTGTACGAAGGGTGGTAACGTGTAGAGTTATTTCAAAGTATATCAGGCCATATCACATATCGACCTGACCACAATCGCAAGGAAGTTGTATTTGTTAATCATTCAGCAATGAGTCATCAAAGTTAAAATGATGTCACGTGGTGAGATGTTGATGTGGACTTGTCACAGCTTGTTCATGAGCATTCTTACTGTTGAAATGAATTAAAAAGCAATGGTGCTTTTATGTCAAAATGTCACGTTAACCTTGTAGTTATCTGATAGTCACGTTAACCTTGTAGTTATCTGATAGTCACATTAACCTTGTAGTTATCTGATAGTCACGTTAACCTTGTAGTTATCTGATAGTCACGTTAACATTGTAGTTATCTGATAGTCACGTTAACATTGTAGTTATCTGATATTCACGTTAACCTTGTAGTTATCTGATAGTCACGTTAACCTTGTAGCTATCTGATAGTCGCGTTAACCTTGTAGTTATTTGGTAGTCACGTGAACCTTGTAGTTATCTGATAGTCACGTTAACCTTGTAGTTATCTGATAGTCACGTTAACATTGTAGTTATCTGATAGTCACGTTAACATTGTAGTTATCTGATATTCACGTTAACCTTGTAGTTATCTGATAGTCACGTTAACCTTGTAGCTATCTGATAGTCGCGTTAACCTTGTAGTTATTTGGTAGTCACGTGAACCTTGTAGTTATCTGATAGTCACGTTAACCTTGTAGCTATCTGATAGTCACGTTAACCTTGTAGTTATCTGATAGTCACGTTAACCTTGTAGTTATCTGATAGTCACGTTAACATTGTAGTTATCTGATAGTCACGTTAACATTGTAGTTATCTGATATTCACGTTAACCTTGTAGCTATCTGATAGTCACGTTAACCTTGTAGCTATCTGATAGTCGCGTTAACCTTGTAGTTATTTGGTAGTCACGTGAACCTTGTAGTTATCTGATAGTCACGTTAACCTTGTAGCTATCTGATAGTCACGTTAACCTTGTAGTTATCTGATAGTCACGTAAACCTTGTAGTTATCTGATAGTCACGTTAACCTTGTAGTTATCTGATAGTCACGTTAATCTTGTAGTTATCTGATAGTCACGTTAACATTGTAGTTATCTGATAGTCACGTTAACCTTGTAGCTATCTGATAGTCACGTTAACCTTGTAGTTATTTGGTAGTCACGTTAACCTTGTAGCTATCTGATAGTCACGTTAACCTTGTAGTTATCTGATAGTCACGTTAACCTTGTAGTTATCTGATAGTCACGTTAACCTTGTAATTTTCTGATAGTCACGTTAACCTTGTAGTTATCTGATAGTCACGTGAACCTAGAATTTATATCTAGGTACGGTCAGGGCGAATTGATACTTCGTCATTCAGTTAATATAGGCTGTAATTTTAGCATGGCATACAATATAGTTTTTGATTAAAACTTCCGGTATGCATTTTTGTGAAATCACAAATGATTACCTGTACGAAGGGTGGTAACGTGTAGAGTTATTTCAAAGTATATCAGGCCATATCACATATCGATGAGTTTAGTTTGAATACGACTGTTAACACACATGTCGATTCGTCAGTCGAACAGCCTGTGACCACAATCGCAAGGAAGTTGTATTTGTTGATCATTCAGCAATGATTCATCAAAGTTAAAATGATGTCACGTGGTGAGATGTTGATGTGGACATGTCACAGCTTGTTCATGAGCATTCTTACTGTTGAAATGAATTAAAAAGCAATGGTGCTTTTATGTCAAAATATGCATTCTGAAAATGTTTAGATACGGTATCAATATTGCATAAAAAAATCGTTGTTTTTAACATCAAACCTAGTCTTCACCTTTTTATGAATTTTAATCATCATCAAAATGTCTACACAGGGGACTGGCGCCTTTTTTTTCTTTCTGTATATTGAAAACATTACTTTCAATCGGTTTCTTGTTTATTTATAATTATGGATATATAAATCTAATTTCTCGTGAGCAAAGGCACACATAACAAAAGAAGTGTGTCGAAAGGTCTGATTCGAACGCACCAGGTATTTCTGTAACATAATGTTGTGTATCTTTGTACCAACGCACCTGTTTACGAAATACTTCATACACAACAATCAACGTCATACCCCCCCCCCCCCCCCCCCCCCCCCCCCCCCCCCCCCCCCACAAGCTGCTTTAAGTCACATGGCCTCACAAACTCTATCATGTCACATAGACTCACAAACTGTATCAGTCACATAGACCCACAAACTGTATCACGTCACATAGACCCACAAACTGTATCAAGTCACATAGAGTCACAAACTGTATCAAGTCACATAGAGTCACAAACTGTATCAAGTCACATGGCCTCACAAACTGTATCAAGTCACATAGACTCACAAACTGTATCAAGTCACATAGACTCACAAACTGTATCACGTCACATAGACTCACAAACTTTATCAGTCACATAGACCCACAAACTGTATCAAGTCACATAGACCAACGAACTATATCACGTCACATAGACTCCACAAACTGTATCAAGTCACATAGACTCACAAACTGTATCAAGTCGCATGGCCTCACAAACTGTATCAAGTCACATAGACTCAAAACTGTATCAAGTCACATAGACCCACAAACTGTATCAAGTCACATAGACTCACAAACTGTATCACGTCACATAGACTCACAAACTGTATCAAGTCACATAGACCCACAAACTGTATCAAGTCACATAGACTCCACAAACTGTATCAAGTCACATAAACCCTACAAACCGCAGGCTGCAACATTTGCGAGATTAGAAACGAAGCACTGGATGGATAAAGTGACTATTGACAGGAATTATTCAAATATGGTTGATAACAAGTGTAGCTTGTAAAAGGGACAAGTAAAAGAGAGAGAGATAATCTAAATTAATCTATACATGTATGCTCTGTTCTGTAGATAATAACATTAAGAAGTAGTTATAACACCTCAATAGATGTGTAAGTAGAACGTCACGCATAAAATGGGCGAAACGTAAAACAGTACACTTTTAAATAATACACATTGAAATAGTTCCCATTACAATTATACACTTTTAGATAGTACACATTATAGATTACACATTAACATAGTACACATTGAAATAGTACATATTATAAATTACACATTAACATAGTACACATTATAAATTACACATTAACATAGTACACATTATAGATTACACATTAACATAGTACACATTATAGATTACACATTAACATAGTACACATTATAGATTACACATTAACATAGTACACATTATAAATTACACATTAACATAGTACACATTATAGATTACACATTAACATAGTACACATTATAGATTACACATTAACATAGTACACATTGAAATAGTACACATTATAAATTACACATTGAAATAGTACACATTATAAATTACACATTGAAATAGTACACATTAACATAGTACACATTGAAATAGTACGTATTATAAATTACACATTAACATAGTACACATTGAAATAGTACATATTATAGATTACACATTGAAATACAGTCAAACTTCGATGTTTCGAAGTTCAAGGGACTAACAGAAAAACTTCGAAACAGCGGGACTTCGAATTATTCATGGTTGACAATAGATCGATGTTTTCTTGATAATGACCATATCTGTTAACGTAACATGTCATCAGTGTCTTCGTGTTGATCGTCGCCTGTCAGGCTCACATCGGTTAATTTATACCTCAAACACAACAAAATAAAAATTCTTTTCATTAATTATACCTAAGCATTTTATTAATTAAACAAAATATGTATCGGTTACAAAACACGTATATCGCGTTTAACAGATAGAGCAAAAGAAGTACAATGCACACTTACGTAAGTCGTTAGGCTTTTCTGCTAAAGACACGTGCGTTTACGTTATGTGCATATAAAATACGGAATGCCGATCGGTTGGAGAATGCATGATTGAATGACAAATAATCGATTGACTTGGATATTTATGTATAAGTTTGAAACGTGACACTTTGTATATGAGTGAAGCTATCGCTAATTGTTTGTGTTTAAAATTGGTCCGGTTGTTTTACAGTTCCGTAAAATTTACTCACCGACCGCTGATTTCAATGGCGGCGGAGATTATCAGAGACGACTACCGAAATGTTTTACCGGAGTGATTAAATGTCATGGCTTCTAAATACACCTTTTATCTATCAATTTGGTCTGATTATTAATTAACCCCATGACCGGGAGTGACAACACACGCTATCGTTATCCCTATTGTCAGTCAGGGCATTTGGGGGAGAGGTGTGAAATCTTGCCGCAGGGGTCACGACAAACACCTGTCCAGTGGTCAGTACAGGTAAATTTTTTGTTCGAATCATGAGATGTCAATTACCTATAATATCATAGCTAACGGGTCATGAAAAAAGTTCGATACATCGAAAACTTCGATTTATAAAAATTCGAATCATACATAGTTTCGTTAGTAGTGTTATATAGTGAGAAAATTCGGGACCAAGCAAAAAGTTCGATACAGCGAGAAATTCGAATCAACGAAGTTCGAATCATCGAGGTTTGACTGTAGTACACATTATAAATTACACATTGAAATAGTACACATTGAAATAGTACACATTATAAATTACACATTAACATAGTACACATTGAAATAGTACATATTATAAATTACACATTGAAATAGTACATATTATAAATTACACATTGAAATAGTACACATTATAAATTACACATTGAAATAGTACACATTATAAATTACACATTGAAATAGTACATATTGTTAATTACACATTGAAATAGTACATATTATAAAGTACACATTGAAATTCACCTGATCGATTGTTAATTCCAACAGTCGATGAATGATATCAGTTTCAGCCCCTCTATATCTTTTGTGGTTCAATTTAAGTTGTTATCTTTTAGGGATATTTATATTTTAAAAAATCTCGTCAATATTTATCTAAATCATCGTTGTGAATCCCTTCGTTCGGATATAACTGATTATATCGTGGAATGTACCCGATAGGGCCCTTGAGACCTGGCTGTTGTCAATAGACACTGATACTGTATGTAGTTTTCTATACCATGTACAACCGACACTGATATTGCAGTTTTCTACCTTGTACCACCAACAATGATACTGTATGTAGTTTTCTATACCATGTACCACCGACACTAATACTGTATGTAGTTTTCTACCTTGTACCACCGACACTGATACTGTATGTAGTTTTCTACCTTGTACCACCGACACTGATACTGTATGTAGTTTTCTACCTTGTACAACCGACACTGATACTGTATGTAGTTTTCTACCTTGTACAACCGACACTAATACTGTATGTAGTTTTCTACCTTGTACCACCGACACTGATACTGTATGTAGTTTTCTACCTTGTACCACCGACACTGATACTGTAGGTAGTTTTCTACCATGTACAACCGACACTAATACTGTATGTAGTTTTCTTCCTTGTACCACCGACACTGATACTGTACGAGTGTAGTGTTCTACCTTGTACCACCGACACTGATACTGTAGGTAGTTTTCTACCTTGTACCACCGACACTGATACTGTATGTAGTTTTCTACCTTGTACCACCGACACTGATACTGTATGTAGTTTTCTACCTTGTACCACTGACACTGATACTGTATATAGTTTTCTACCTTGTACCACCGACACTGATACTGTATGTAGTTTTCTACCTTGTACCACCGACACTGATACTGTAGGTAGTTTTCTATACCATGTACCACCGACACTGATACTGTATGTAGTTTTCTACCTTGTACCACCGACACTGATACTGTATGTAGTTTTCTACCTTGTACCATGACGCTGATACTGTATGTAGTTTTCTACCTTGTACCACCGACACTGATACTGTATGTAGTTTTCTACCTTGTACCACCGACACTGATACTGTATGTAGTTTTCTACCTTGTACCACCGACACTGATACTGTATGTAGTTTTCTATCTTGTACCACCGACACTGATACTGTATGTAGTTTTCTACCTTGTACCACCGACACTGATACTGTATGTAGTTTTCTATACCATGTACCACCGACACTGATACTGTATGTAGTTTTCTACCTTGTACCACCGACACTGATACTGTATGTAGTTTTCTACCATGTACCACCGACACTGATACTGTATGTAGTTTTCTACCTTGTACCACCGACACTGATACTGTATGTAGTTGTCTACCTTGTACCACCGACACTGATACTGTATGTAGTTTTCTACCTTGTACCACCGACACTAATACTGTATGTAGTTTTCTACCATGTACCACCGACACTGATACTGTATGTAGTTTTCTATACCATGTACCACCGACACTGATACTGTATGTAGTTTTCTACCATGTACCACCGACACTGATACTGTATGTAGTTGTCTACCTTGTACCACCGACACTGATACTGTATGTAGTTTTCTACCTTGTACCACCGACACTAATACTGTATGTAGTTTTCTTCCTTGTACCACCGACACTGATACTGTACGAGTGTAGTGTTCTACCTTGTACCACCGACACTGATACTGTAGGTAGTTTTCTACCTTGTACCACCGACACTGATACTGTATGTAGTTTTCTACCTTGTACCACCGACACTGATACTGTATGTAGTTTTCTACCTTGTACCACTGACACTGATACTGTATATAGTTTTCTACCTTGTACCACCGACACTGATACTGTATGTAGTTTTCTACCTTGTACCACCGACACTGATACTGTAGATAGTTTTCTACCTTGTACCATGACGCTGATACTGTTTGTAGTTTTCTACCTTGTACCACCGACACTGATACTGTATGTAGTTTTCTACCTTGTACCACTGACACTGATACTGTATGTAGTTTTCTACCTTGTACCACCGACACTGATACTGTATGTAGTTTTCTACCTTGTACCACTGACACTGATACTGTATGTAGTTTTCTATACCATGTACAACCGACACTGATATTGCAGTTTTCTACCTTGTACCACCAACACTGATACTGTATGTAGTTTTCTACCTTGTACCACCGACACTAATACTGTATGTAGTTTTCTACCATGTACCACCGACACTGATATTGTATGTAGTTTTCTACCTTGTACCACCGACACTGATACTGTATGTAGTTTTCTACCATGTACCACCGACACTGATATTGTATGTAGTTTTCTACCTTGTACCACCGACACTGATACTGTATGTAGTTTTCTACCTTGTACAACCGACACTGATACTGTATGTAGTTGTCTACCTTGTACCACCGACACTGATACTGTAGGTAGTTTTCTATACCATGTACCACCGACACTGATACTGTATGTAGTTTTCTATACCATGTACCACCGACACTGATACTGTATGTAGTTTTCTATACCTTGTACCACCGACACTGATACTGTATGTAGTTTTCTATACCATGTACCACCGACACTAATACTGTATGTAGTTTTCTACCATGTACCACCGACACTGATACTGTATGTAGTTTTCTATACCTTGTACCACTGACACTGATACTGTATATAGTTTTCTATCTTGTACCACCGACACTGATACTGTATGTAGTTTTCTACCTTGTACAACCGACACTGATACTGTATGTAGTTTTCTACCTTGTACAACCGACACTAATACTGTATGTAGTTTTCTACCTTGTACAACCGACACTGATACTGTATGTAGTTTTCTACCTTGTACCACCGACACTGATACTGTAGGTAGTTTTCTATACCATGTACAACCGACACTAATACTGTATGTAGTTTTCTTCCTTGTACCACCGACACTGATACTGTACGAGTGTAGTGTTCTACCTTGTACCACCGACACTGATACTGTAGGTAGTTTTCTACCTTGTACCACCGACACTGATACTGTATGTAGTTTTCTACCTTGTACCACCGACACTGATACTGTATGTAGTTTTCTACCTTGTACCACTGACACTGATACTGTATATAGTTTTCTACCTTGTACCACCGACACTGATACTGTATGTAGTTTTCTACCTTGTACCACCGACACTGATACTGTAGGTAGTTTTCTATACCATGTACCACCGACACTGATACTGTATGTAGTTTTCTACCTTGTACCACCGACACTGATACTGTATGTAGTTTTCTACCTTGTACCATGACGCTGATACTGTATGTAGTTTTCTACCTTGTACCACCGACACTGATACTGTATGTAGTTTTCTACCTTGTACCACCGACACTGATACTGTATGTAGTTTTCTACCTTGTACCACCGACACTGATACTGTATGTAGTTTTCTACCTTGTACCACCGACACTGATACTGTATGTAGTTTTCTACCTTGTACCACCGACACTGATACTGTATGTAGTTTTCTATACCATGTACCACCGACACTGATACTGTATGTAGTTTTCTACCTTGTACCACCGACACTGATACTGTATGTAGTTTTCTACCATGTACCACCGACACTGATACTGTATGTAGTTTTCTACCTTGTACCACCGACACTGATACTGTATGTAGTTGTCTACCTTGTACCACCGACACTGATACTGTATGTAGTTTTCTACCTTGTACCACCGACACTAATACTGTATGTAGTTTTCTACCATGTACCACCGACACTGACCTGTATGTAGTTTTCTATACCATGTACCACCGACACTGATACTGTATGTAGTTTTCTACCATGTACCACCGACACTGATACTGTATGTAGTTGTCTACCTTGTACCACCGACACTGATACTGTATGTAGTTTTCTACCTTGTACCACCGACACTAATACTGTATGTAGTTTTCTTCCTTGTACCACCGACACTGATACTGTACGAGTTGTAGTGTTCTACCTTGTACCACCGACACTGATACTGTAGGTAGTTTTCTACCTTGTACCACCGACACTGATACTGTATGTAGTATTCTACCTTGTACCACCGACACTGATACTGTATGTAGTTTTCTACCTTGTACCACTGACACTGATACTGTATATAGTTTTCTACCTTGTACCACCGACACTGATACTGTATGTAGTTTTCTACCTTGTACCACCGACACTGATACTGTAGATAGTTTTCTACCTTGTACCATGACGCTGATACTGTTTGTAGTTTTCTACCTTGTACCACCGACACTGATACTGTATGTAGTTTTCTACCTTGTACCACTGACACTGATACTGTATGTAGTTTTCTACCTTGTACCACCGACACTGATACTGTATGTAGTTTTCTACCTTGTACCACTGACACTGATACTGTATGTAGTTTTCTATACCATGTACAACCGACACTGATATTGCAGTTTTCTACCTTGTACCACCGACACTGATACTGTATGTAGTTTTCTACCTTGTACCACCGACACTAATACTGTATGTAGTTTTCTACCATGTACCACCGACACTGATATTGTATGTAGTTTTCTACCTTGTACCACCGACACTGATACTGTATGTAGTTTTCTACCATGTACCACCGACACTGATATTGTATGTAGTTTTCTACCTTGTACCACCGACACTGATACTGTATGTAGTTTTCTACCTTGTACAACCGACACTGATACTGTATGTAGTTGTCTACCTTGTACCACCGACACTGATACTGTAGGTAGTTTTCTATACCATGTACCACCGACACTGATACTGTATGTAGTTTCCTATACCATGTACCACCGACACTGATACTGTATGTAGTTTTCTATACCTTGTACCACCGACACTGATACTGTATGTAGTTTTCTATACCATGTACCACCGACACTAATACTGTATGTAGTTTTCTACCTTGTACCACCGACACTGATACTGTAAGTAGTTTTCTATACCATGTACCACCGACACTGATACTGTATGTAGTTTTCTACCTTGTACCACCGACACTGATACTGTATGTAGTTTTCTACCTTGTACCACCGACACTGATACTGTATGTAGTTTTCTACCTTGTACCACCGACACTGATACTGTATGTAGTTTTCTACCTTGTACCACTGACACTGATACTGTATATAGTTTTCTATCTTGTACCACCGACACTGATACTGTATGTAGTTTTCTACCTTGTACCACCGACACTGATACTGTATGTAGTTTTCTACCTTGTACCACCGACACTGATACTGTATGTAGTTTTCTATACAATGTACCACCGACACTGATACTGTATGTAGTTTTCTACCTTGTACCACCGACACTGATACTGTAGGTAGTTTTCTACCTTGTACCACCGACACTGATACTGTATGTAGTTTTCTACCTTGTACCACCGACACTGATACTGTATGTAGTTTTCTACCTTGTACCACCGACACTGATACTGTATGTAGTTTTCTACCTTGTACCACCGACACTAATACTGTATGTAGTTTTCTATACCATGTACCACCGACACTGATACTGTATGTAGTTTTCTACCTTGTACCACCGACACTGATACTGTATGTAGTTGTCTACCTTGTACCACCGACACCGATACTGTATGTAGTTTTCTATACCTTGTACCACCGACACTGATACTGTATGTAGTTTTCTACTTTGTACCATCGACGCTGATACCGTTTGTAGTTTTCAACCTTGTACCACCGACACTGATACCGTATGTAGTTTTCTATACCATGTACCACCGACACTGATACTGTATGTAGTTTTCTACCTTGTACCACCGACACTGATACTGTATGTAGTTTTCTATACCTTGTACCACCGACACTAATACTGTATGTAGTTTTCTACCTTGTACCACCGACACTGATACTGTATGTAGTTTTCTATACCATGTACCACCGACACTGATACTGTATGTAGTTTTCTATACCTTGTACCACCGACACTGATACTGTATGTAGTTTTCTATACCATGTACCACCGACACTGATACTGTACGTAGTTTTCTATACCATGTACCACTGACACTGATACTGTATGTAGTTTTCTACCTTGTACCACCGACACTGATACTGAAGGTAGTTTTCTACTTTGTACCATCGACACTGATACCGTTTGTAGTTTTCTATACCATGTACCACCGACACTGATACTGTATGTAGTTTTCTACCTTGTACCACCGACACTGATACCGTATGTAGTTTTCTATACCATGTACCACCGACACTGATACTGTATGTAGTTTTCTACCTTGTACCACCGACACTGATACTGTAGGTAGTTTTCTATACCTTGTACCACCGACACTGATACTGTATGTAGTTTTCTACCTTGTACCACCGACACTGATACTGTATGTAGTTTTCTATCTTGTACCACCGACACTGATACTGTATGTAGTTTTCTACCTTGTACCACCGACACTGATGCTGTATGTAGTTTTCTATACCATGTACCACCGACACTGATATTGTATGTAGTTTTCTACCTTGTACCACCGACACTGATACTGTATGTAGTTTTCTACCTTGTACCACCGACACTGATACTGTATGTAGTTTTCTACCTTGTACCACCGACACTGATACTGTATGTAGTTTTCTATACCATGTACCACCGACACTGACACTGCTCACAAGATTATACATACAGACATATCTACACTATTTTAAACCATGTTGATTGATTATTATTACTATATGGTCAAAATGAACACATAAAAAATAATTTTGATTCAACTTGAAGCAAGGCAGATTGGGTATGATTTTAAAAACCCGGGTTTTTTTTAGGGGGGGGGGGGGGGTGGTAAATGAAAATTTACTATCAAAATATCTAACATGATCCATCCTTCTCATTTTTAGTTGGCACCATTTATGTATCCGGTCCTGTTTATTTTCCAATGAGAATCAAATATGTGTTATCTCGTGTTACTGATGGATGAACAGCGGTATGAACCTGTAGTGTCGGGTTGTTTTCCTTACGTGATTTTTTTTTCTTTTTTGTGAATTTTGGCGTTCATTTAAGCATTGATGTCATTTTTTTTTAGTTTCATCGGGGTATGAAACAAATTTTGTTTGCAAACTGTATGAATCCGCGTAGCGGATTCTTACATAAGTTTGCAAACAAAATTTGTTTCATACCCCGATGAAACTAGAAAATAATTGACATCAACGCTTATAATTAATTTTTGAAAATGATTTTCTAATTCAAAACATGTTTTATGTACAAATTTACTGGTTTTAAATGGGATTATTTTTCTCAAATCAATAAGCAACGTCAATTGTCGTATTGTGACGTCACATTTTCCGCGCCATTCTCGGAATTTCTTTCACAGAAGAATGAAAAGAATTTTTCGACCAATCACATTTGAGTATTTACCATGAAAACAAAGAAAAATCAATTATATCACTTTTAAATAAATCATACACAATGAACACTGGTTACCTGTACGTACTCAATGACACTTAAACCGCCCCTCGTGCGGGCGCGCCGTCACCCGTGATCAAGAAGATTAGAATAAAGAGTAGCCTGTAAAAGAGTTGAATAAGAAACAAAATGGAGAAATCTAAGAGAGGAAAGAAACACAGGCTATAGATATTAATGGTCGCCATTCTGGCCATAAAAAGGGAAGTATAACTGTTTGTGGTCACAATGGAAACAGTACAATTGACTAAGTTTTAGCAGAAACCTGTAATTTTAGTATTATACATGACGTTTCTGTTGCTATTTTCACAACTATTTCTGACCACACTCCATTGTATCTTATCATTACGATTACTGTGAGGGTAAGAAAACATACTTAGCCAAACGGAAATATGAAAACGGTGAAATGAAATCGCATTAGTAAGACTTTGTGAAATAAACGCAAAAGCACCATATGACGTTGACGACATGATCGCCATTTTCAGTTTGGTAAATGCTGTAGCTATGCCTCGAGACATTGACAGACATGTGGACTACCTAGTAAGAGGTTAATTATCTGGCTAAACAAGACAAACCATGCTTCACAAATGGGTGGAGAAACAGGCGTCAAGAATATAAAACTGCTTTGCAATTTAATAATGATGAGCCACAAACTTACCATAGGGTTCTGATAGATAAAAAAACCGCTCTTACAAAATATAAGAATATAGGCTTAAGGGGGAATACAAGAAATATGAATGCGATATGTTGTAGTAAGTCCTAGACAACTTTATAAATAGTTTAGTAAAAGAAAGGCCCCTCTGTCTGAATGCTTGATAGAGGACAATCTAAACTCAAAATTATATACATGAAAATCGTGAGGCAGATTGTGAAGAGTTTGACAAAATTGTAACCGAAGATGAACATTTTAGTAGCAATCAGAAAATTAAAAATAAACAATATAATGTGTATGTGATGAGAATAAAATAATAAACGAGCTATTTTCAAATTGTATCTAATGCACTTTTACATGTATACCAAACTATGCTCACCAAAGTCCTCCGACCAGGGTATTCTCCACAAGCCTGGGCCAAACCATGTGTTGTTCTTGTACTCAAACAGGCAGATATGAGTGTCTTAACAGTTACAGATTATTTGTTTATTATGCTGTCTTGGTAATTTATTTACTGGAGTGTTTAATCAGAGGCCACTTAAATGGGACAGTAAAACTACGCAATTTGGATTCAAGCTCGGTTTTCGACGGTAGATGTCATTTTTACATTACAAGCCTTAATTGATAAAACACTAAAAGTGAAAAACATACTACATGTATACTGTTGCTTTATCGATTACATAAAAACGTTTTGACCAGTGATGAACCAGGTTTATCTTCGATTGGAATAGTGATAAACGAGGTTTATCTTACATTAGTACTAGTGATAAACTAGCTTTATCTTTTATTAGACTAGCGATAACATATGTTCATTATATCTATGAAAATATATAGCCAGTATTAGATTGTCATCACACCAGTTAAAAATTGTAAATGGTCGCTGTCATAACATGAATGCTACAAAAATAAAGAAATTGCAGACGAGTTCAATTTTATATTTAGATGTTCATTTTACAAATGTTTACAAACAAAGTCTGTCTGTTGTATTACAATACTATACTGTAGTATTGTTATTAGACCGAACAGACTCGATTCTGCTACTCTTAGCAAAGCACCTGCTCATATATGCAAAAGTCTATGTAACCACTTATTTCGATTTGCAGAAATGTATATATGTTACTATCACTGATCGGTATGCTCGTCATGGGGAATCACTCTCCAAATACGTATGACTATGTAATATGCATGTATTGTACCCATGTAAACCTATTTCACTTGTACTAATGATGTGGGTCAGGAGACCCTAGTTAAACTGTACTTATGTTGTGGGTCACAAGACTTTAGTCTACCGGTTATAATAATGTGGGTCACGGCGCCCTAGTCTACCGGTTATAATGATGTGGGTCACAAGGCTCTAGTCTACCGGTTATAATGATGTGGGTCACGGGGCCCTAGTCTACCGGTTATAATGATGTGGGTCACGGGGCCCTAGTCTACCGGTTATAATAATGTGGGTCACAGGGCTCTAGTCTACCGGTTATAATGATGTGGGTCACGGGGCCCTAGTCTACCGGTTATAATAATGTGGGTCACAGAGCTCTAGTCTATCGGTTATAATAATGTGGGTCACGGGGCTCTAGTCTACCGGTTATAATAATGTGGGTCACGGGGCCCTAGTCTACCGGTAATAATAATGTGGGTCACGGGGCCCTAGTCTACCGGTTATAATAATGTGGATCACGGGGCCCTAGTCTACCGGTTATAATGATGTGGGTCACGGGGCCCTAGTCTATCGGTTATAATAATGTGGGTCACAGAGCTCTAGTCTACCGGTTATAATTATGTGGGTCACGGGGCCCTAGTCTACCGGTTATAATGATGTGGGTCACGGGGCCCTAGTCTACCGGTTATAATGATGTGGGTCACAGAGCTCTAGTCTACCGGTTATAATGATGTGGGTCACGGGGCCCTAGTCTACCGGTTATAATGATGTGGGTCACGGGGCCCTAGTCTACCGGTTATAATGATGTGGGTCACAGAGCTCTAGTCTACAGGTAATAATAATGTGGGTCACGGGGCCCTAGTCTACCGGTAATAATAATGTGGGTCACGGGGCCCTAGTCTACCGGTTATAATGATATGGGTCACGGGGCCCTAGTCTACCGGTTATAATGATATGGGTCACGGGGCCTAGTCTACAGGTTTTAATTATATGGGTCACGAGACCCTAGTTCACTTGTAGTCGTGTTGTAGATGGTGTGAGTCACGTGACACTAGTTAACATGAATTGTACTAGTGATGTGGGTCACGACATATAGTTTACATGTACTAATCACGTAGGTCACGAGACCCTAGATAACCGGTTATAATGATAGTGATCATGAGACCCTAGTTCACCTGTACTTATGACGTGACACCCTAGTTTACCTGTACTTAAGACGTGACACCCTAGTTTACCTGTACTTAAGACGTGACACCCTAGTTTACCTGTACTAATAAAATGGGACCCTAGTATACCTGTATTAATGACGTGATACCCTAGTGTACCTGTATTAATGACGTGATACCCTAGTGTACCTGTATTTATGACGTGAGGCCCTAGTGTACCTGTATTAATGACGTGATACCCTAGTGTACCTGTATTAATGACGTGATACCCTAGTGTACCTGTATTAATGACGTGAGACCCTAGTGTACCTGTATTAATGACGTGATACCCTAGTGTACCTGTATTAATGACGTTATACCCTAGTGTACCTGTATTAATGACGTGATACCCTAGTGTACCTGTATTGATGACGTGATACCCTAGTGTACCTGTATTGATGACGTGATACCCTAGTGTACCTGTATTGATGACGTGACACCCTAGTGTACCTGTATTTTTGACGTGAGACCGTAGTGGACCTGCATTAATGACGTGATACCCTAGTGTACCTGTATTAATGACGTGAGACCCTAGTGTACTTGTATTAATGACATGATACCCTAGTGTACCTGTATTAATGACATGATACCCTAGTGTACCTGTATTAATGACATGATACCCTAGTGTACATGTGTTTATGACATGAGACCCTAGTTTACCTGTACTTAGGACGTGAGACCCTAGTGTACCTGTACTAATGACGTGAGACCCTAGTGTACCTGTACTATTGACGCGAGACCCTAGTGTACCTGTACTAATGACGTGAGACCTTAGTTTACCTGTATCAATAATGTGAGACCCTAAATTTATTTGTACTAATTATGTGAGACTCTAGATTACCTGTACTAATGATGTTGGGTACTACACCTAACTTACCTATACAAATGATGTCGGTCACGAGGCACAAAATGTTGTTTACCGGTAATAATGATGTGGATCACGAAACCATAGTTTACCGGTAAAAATGATGGTGTTCACGAGACTTTGGTTCACCTTAGTAATGATTTGGGTCATTATATCATGCTGTTGATATCAAATTTAGTAAAGTGTATTATTTACTGATAACAATTTTTGAACCACACCGTGTTACAAGTTTGCTTTATACCACTAAATTCATATGACAGGAAACTTTCACATGCGTTTGTCTTTTGCGCAGTAAGTTGGTAGATTTCCTGTTTGTTATAAATACTGACGTCTGACAGGAGATTAGTTTTAATCAGATAGAGGAGCGTGATAACAAATATCATTATGGATCTAATTACAGCTGTCTGAGACATTACACTTTGTACAGGTCTGTTACAGCGGACTCGCTTCCTGGCAAGGTCGCCATATTATCCTGACGCACGGGATATCTTAGCAACAGTGATTGCCATCTTAGTGTTCGTATGTCAATTGACACATTCCCGGAAGGGATGACCAGTTATTTATTCTAAAGGATGAAAAGTAGCAACTGAGTCAGATAGAATGTTGTTTTATGCTGTTTTACCTGACTATCTTATCATAGTCTCCATTATATATGTCTGTCTTTCCTGTCTATTTTACGTTTATCTCTTACCTGCCTTCTTGACCTGTTTACATTACCTGTCCATATATAACATGGTTATTTCCTTTATCTGTTTACAGTACCTGCCATTTTTACCAGATTGTATACCTGTTTGCCTTACCTGCCCATATATAGCGTTCTTTGTCTGATTCTTTACCTGACTTTCTTGCCTTACACTCAATGGGTAAATCCTCCATCCAGCCCCTGTGAGCTATGACTGTTTTGAAACACTAACAACGTTCTCCCCTGTATCCTTTTTAACTAATCAATGTGAATTATCATGTTATACATTTTACCAGTTATAAGAACATATGTTCCACTAGTATGTACTTTATCTTAATGCACCAAAAGAAGCAGTTGATCTTACTTTTTCGACATTTTATTAATTATATTTGCCTTACCTGCTTACCTTCCCATACCTACCTATTTTACACGTCTGTTTAACCTGCCTATTAAATATCTGAAATTGATTTCGATTTAAAGTACTCGTGGAAATGTGTTTTACTGACATGTACTAAAGAGTGTAAGTATTACCTTCTCTACAATTATAAACTCTATCAAACCAATACTCCATCTCATGTAAGAATTCAAATCTTCCATCGGTATGGACTATTTTCAGTTTGAAATAATATGTCCGGTTTAAACAACAACATTGATGGTTATTCCACTCTGATGTGTCTATGAAAAGACTAGTAAAGAGTTAGATAATGGTAAATAAAGGCAAGCCACTCAAAACAAAGACTAGATAATGATAAATAAAGACAAGCCACTCAAAACAAAGACTAGATAATGGTAAATAAAGGCAAGCCACTCAAAACAAAGACTAGTAAAGAGTTAGATAATGATAAATAAAGACAAGCCACTCAAAACAAAGACTAGATAATGGTAAATAAAGGCAAGCCACTCAAAACAAAGACTAGTAAAGAGTTAGATAATGATAAATAAAGACAAGCCACTCAAAACAAAGACTAGATAATGGTAAATAAAGGCAAGCCACTCAAAACAAAGACTAGATAATGGTAAATAAAGGCAAGCCACTCAAAACAAAGACTAGATAATGGTAAATAAAGGCAAGCCACTCAAAACAAAGACTAGATAATGGTAAATAAAGGCAAGCCACTCAAAACAAAGACTAGATAATGATAAATAAAGACAAGCCACTCAAAACAAAGACTAGATAATGATAAATAAAGACAAGCCACTCAAAACAAAGACTAGTAAAGAGTTAGATAATGATAAATAAAGACAAGCCACTCAAAACAAAGACTAGATAATGATAAATAAAGACAAGCCACTCAAAACAAAGACTAGATAATGATAAATAAAGACAAGCCACTCAAAACAAAGACTAGTAAAGAGTTAGATAATGATAAATAAAGACAAGCCACTCAAAACAAAGACTAGATAATGATAAATAAAGACAAGCCACTCAAAACAAAGACTAGATAATGATAAATAAAGACAAGCCACTCAAAACAAAGACTAGTAAAGAGTTAGATAATGATAAATAAAGACAAGCCACTCAAAACAAAGACTAGTAAAGAGTTAGATAATGATAAATAAAGACAAGCCACTCAAAACAAAGACTAGATAATGGTAAATAAAGACAAGCCACTCAAAACAAAGACTAGTAAAGAGTTAGATAATGATAAATAAAGACAAGCCACTCAAAACAAAGACTAGTAAAGAGTTAGATAATGATAAATAAAGACAAGCCACTCAAAACAAAGACTAGATAATGGTAAATAAAGACAAGCCACTCAAAACAAAGACTAGTAAAGAGTTAGATAATGATAAATAAAGACAAGCCACTCAAAACAAAGACTAGTAAAGAGTTAGATAATGATAAATAAAGGCAAGCCACTCAAAACAAAGACTAGTAAAGAGTTAGATAATGGCAATAAAAGGCAAGCCACTCAAAACAAAGACTAGTAAAGAGTTAGATAATGGCAATAAAAGGCAAGCCACTCAAAACAAAGACTAGTAAAGAGTTAGATAATGATAAATAAAGACAAGCCCCTCAAAACAAAGACTAGTAAAGAGTTAGATAATGATAAATAAAGACAAGCCACTCAAAACAAAGACTAGACATAAGTAACAAAAGACAAGCCCCTCAAAACAAAGACTAGTAAAGAGTTAGATAATGATAAATAAAGACAAGCCCCTCAAAACAAAGACTAGTAAAGAGTTAGATAATGATAAATAAAGACAAGCCACTCAAAACAGTGACTAGACATAAGTAACAAAAGACAAGCCCCTCAAAACAAAGACTAGTAAAGAGTTAGATAATGATAAATAAAGACAAGCCACTCAAAACAAAGACTAGTAAAGAGTTAGATAATGGCAATAAAAGGCAAGCCACTCAAAACAAAGACTAGTAAAGAGTTAGATAATGGCAATAAAAGGCAAGCCACTCAAAACAAAGACTAGTAAAGAGTTAGATAATGGCAATAAAAGGCAAGCCACTCAAAACAAAGACTAGTAAAGAGTTAGATAATGGCAATAAAAGGCAAGCCACTCAAAACAAAGACTAGTAAAGAGTTAGATAATGGCAATAAAAGGCAAGCCACTCAAAACAAAGACTAGTAAAGAGTTAGATAATGGCAATAAAAGACAAGCCACTCAAAACAAAGACTAGTAAAGAGTTAGATAATGATAAATAAAGACAAGCCACTCAAAACAAAGACTAGACATAAGTAACAAAAGGCAAGCCCCTCAAAACAAAGACTAGATAATGATAAATAAAGACAAGCCCCTCAAAACAAAGACAAGAAAATTAAAAATAAAGACAGGACCATAGATTATGTCCATTGCTGTATTGACAGGCAACCTTGTATGGAGAGTTTACGGGACCATCAAGTGTATTCATTGCTGTAATGACAGGCAACCTTGTATGGAGAGTTTACGGGACCATCAAGTGTATTCATTGCTGTAATGACAGGCAACCTTGTATGGAGAGTTTACGGGACCATCAAGTGTATTCATTGCTGTAATGACAGGCAACCTTGTATGGAGAGTTTACGGGACCATCAAGTGTATTCATTGCTGTAATGACAGGCAACCTTGTATGGAGAGTTTACAGGACCATCAAGTGTATTCATTGCTGTAATGACAGGCAACCTTGTATGGAGAGTTTACGGGACCATCAAGTGTATTCATTGCTGTAATGACAGGCAACCTTTTATGGAGAGTTTACAGGACCATCAAGTGTATTCATTGCTGTAATGACAGGCAACCTTTTATGGAGAGTTTACGGGACCATCAAGTGTATTCATTGCTGTAATGACAGGCAACCTTGTATGGAGAGTTTACGGGACCATCAAGTGTATTCATTGCTGTAATGACAGGCAACCTTGTATGGAGAGTTTACGGGACCATCAAGTGTATTCATTGCTGTAATGACAGGCAACCTTGTATGGAGAGTTTACGGGACCATCAAGTGTATGCATTGCTGTAATATTTACACTCTGTGTTGCATTTGCATATGTGTCGTTAGTAAACCAAATTGTATTCATGAGACTGTATACTACAATTTACAGTGATTCGGTCAGTGTAGGAATACAGCTCCAGGTGTTGTAGGTTCAACAATGGCTGCCAGGTACTTTCGGTCTAGAGAGCTTTGGAATGCTAGCATTTATTTACAGAAGCCACAACGAAAAATAAAGAAACGTCACAAGTTATGAGGGTATTATTTTATAATAGGAAAAATGTAGTCAACATGAAATTACTATAAGTGTCATTCTTGATCTATACGGAATATGATCAAATTGTCAATGTTGTCACACTCACAGGGGCTCGTTCCGAATTTTCAGAAATACAAGACACGACAACAATAAAAGTAAAGTATTTATAAAAAAAAATCTTGTATAAATATCGGGAGTACCGACATTGTTTCCGGTTGTTTGTGTGAAGGCCTACTGGATTTTAGTTTTGTGGTTATTCACTGATGTCAAAGGCCTACCTTACAAAATCGAGCCCCTGTGAAGTTGAAAATCGTCTGCTAAGTTACCGACACTGAGTTGACCGGTTAGACTGAAATCTGTTTCGAACGAAATATCCTTGGAATCGTTTTCCCCTACTGTCAAGACGACGTTCATTTAGAATTTAAGAGCTGATATTCTTCTTAAAATAACGTAAATCCAATCGATAGAAACATAAGTGTTTCCGAGGAATCGAACCTGTCCTGGGAAATGCCCGTTCAACGCCGCATCACTTCTTAATGTTAATTGTATATCATTGCGCAGAAAAAACGGTTTCGAGAACAATCAGAAATTATGCAATTGTGAACAATTTGACGATACCAACAGACGTATATGAAATAAAAAATAAAGCCAAATTTTACAAAAATTATCGTATGTGCTTGCTATTAATAACGTCATCAGGGACTATATTATTCCTTCTGGAAATTTCGGCTGTTCCGGTATTTGAACTTGATGACGTCAATGATAGGGTAAGCGGCAAATTTAAACGCGCCATAACCTACAGTAAATAAAAAATCTTTATGAATGTAAATATTAGCTTTGAACTGTTACCAAATAGTAGTATACAGTCGATATGAATACAATTTGGGTGACAGATAAATATTTCATGTCGCCCTTAACGGGCGACATTCTATTTATCGGTCACCCAAATTCTGTATACTACCATTTGGTAACAGTTCAATGCTTAAATGACAGGCAACCTTTTATGGAGAGTTTACGGAACCATCAAGTGTATTCATTGCTGTTACGGGACCATCAAGTGTATTCATTGCTGTAATAAAAGGCAACCTTGTAAGGAGAGTTTACAGGACTATAATCTGTATTCATTGCTGTAATGACAGGCAACCTTGTATGGAGAGTTAACAGGACTATAATCAGTATCCATTGCTGTAATGACATGCAACCTTGTATGGAGAGTTTACAGGACCATCAAGTGTATTCATTGCTTAAATGACAGGCAACCTTTTATGGAGAGTTTACGGGACCATCAAGTGTATTCATTGCTGTAATGACAGGCAACCTTGTATGGAGAGTTTACGGGACCACCAAGTGTATTCATTGCTATAATGGCAGGCAACCTTTTATGGAGAGTTTACAGGACCATCAAGTGTATTCATTGCTGTAATGACAGGCAACCTTTTATGGAGAGTTTACGGGACCATGTAGTGTATTCATTGCTGTAATGACAAGCAACTTTGTATGGAGAGTTTACGGGACTATCAAGTGTATTCATTGCTGTAATGACAGGAAACTTTGTATGGAGAGTTTACGGGACCATCAAGTGTATTCATTGCTGTAATGACAGGCAACCTTGTATGGAGAGTTTACGGGACCATCAAGTGTATTCATTGCTGTAATGACAAGCAACTTTGTATGGAGAGTTTACAGGACCAAAATATGTATGTATTGCTGTAATGAAAAGCAACCTTGTATAAAGAGTTTACAGGACTATAATCAGAAAATTCTGTATCCATTGCTGTGGTGACAGTCAACCTTGTATGGAGAGTTTTCAGTGCCATAAAATGTATTCATTGCTGTAATGACAGGCAACCTTATTTTATCGTTTACAGGACCATAAACTGTACTTATTGCTGTAATGACAAGCAACCTTATATGATCGTTTACAGGACCATAAACTGTATTTATTGCTGTAATGACAAGCAACCTTATATGATCGTTTACAGGACCATAAACTGTATTCATTGCTGTAATGACAAGCAACCTTATATGTCCATAAACTTACAGGAGAAGTATCTTCAATGTTACTAGAAATAAGCGCATGCTGTAGTCGTTAGATATTTTACCAAACTTGTAGTCTGATTGCACTCCTTGGAAAAAGATGAGTTACAATATACACATAGAAGTTGGTATAGAGTACTTACACAGTAACAACTGATACTTTTACAAAATAAATAATTCTTATTTATATCGGAAACACTTACCTGGTTATTCACCGACAAATAGATATAATTTGGTTCTATATAATCCCGAATATTGTTGACCACTTCCCAAGTCACACACAAGTAGATAATGAAATACGAATGTTTAAACTGTAACGCCTGCTAGCGACCCTTGGTATCAGCACGCTACCTGTGATACCTGATTTCTGCGGACTGACTATTTTGCAATAAACAGCAGTGGCGATATAAATTAGTTCTATGTGGGGTGGTCGCGCAGGTATTAGTAATGCGTGTTGCTAGGCAAAATCAAATATTCATTAGATAAACCGTTTTTTTTCCAGATGTAACAGCCAGTACTGAATATGAGGCTGACTGTTATATTGTATTACTGGTGATGTCATAGCAATGATTCAAGAATCTTATTCAATCAGCACTTTTATTGTTCTGAGTATGATATAATGATCTCACAGAGATGAAGTTTCAATCGGAGTGTCAGAGAGAATGCGTAGTGATTTATCATGAAGATGAAGTTTTATCCGGAAATAAAATTTGTTAAAAATTGATCCGGAAAGTCAGAGCTTGGAGAAAAGAAAAAATCGGGTTGATCGAGAAATTAAACTGTATATTTGATTTTACACAAACAACGATGTGTAAGGTGGAGATAATCAGGATATAGAAGCCAGTGTTTCTGGAAAATAACATCAACCTGACGTTAAACCAAACGGAATTCACGCAGTTTTTAGAGAAAATTATTTGAATATTTGAATTGAGTGTTTGGTAACCACCATAGAGTGCTTGATTACCACCATTGAGTGTTTGGTTACCACAATTGAGTGTCTGCTAATCACCAAAGAGTGATGGCTAACCACCATATAGTGTTTGGTAACCACCATAGTGTTTGGTAACCACCATAGAGTGTTTGGTAACCACCATAGAGTGTTTGGTTACCACCATATAGTGTTTGGTAACCACCATAGAGTGTTTGGTTACCACCATATAGTCTTTAGTAACCATCATATAGTGTTTTTACCACCATACAGTGTTTGGCTACCACCAAAGAGTGTTGGTTAGCAATTTAAGTTTGTTCAATATAGTGTTTGGTAACACCATAGAGTGTTGATAACCAATATAGTTTGGTTACCACAATGATGTTGTAACACCAAAAGTTTTTTACCCACCTAAGTGTTTGGTTCACAATAGTGTTGGTAACCACCATAGAGGTTGGTAACCACCATAAGTGTGTGGTAAAAAGTGGTTTGGTCCACCATGAGGTTTTCCCTTTTCCATGACACCTGTGTATTCCACCATAAGTGCTGGCAAAATTTGAGTGTCGGTAACCACCAAAGTGTGGTACCCCCATAGAGTTGAGTAACCACTAAGGATGTTTTGGTTACCACCTAAGTGGTTTCACCAAGTGTGTTACCACTATAGGCTCCTTTTGGTAACACCATAAGTGTTTGGTTACCACCATAATTAAGTGTTTGGTAACCACCATAAGTGTTTGGACCCCATATAGTGTTTGGTTACCACCAATAGTTTTGTACCACATTCATGTTGTCTTAAAATTGGTAACCCATATAGTGTTTTTACCACCTATCAATTTTGAACCCCATAGTGTTTGGTTCCCCCTTTAAAGTGTTTGGTAACCCAATAGTGTTTCTACAAGTGTGTACCACCATATAGTGTTTGGTAACCACCAAAGTGTTGGTTCCCCCATATAGTGTTTTCACCAGAAGTGTTTGGTACCACCATAGTGTTTTTTTCCACCATAACAGTGTTTGGTTCCACAACAGGTTTGTTTAACCACCATTGGTTCGCTACCACCAAAGTGTGGCTAACCACCATATAGTGTTGTACCACAAGAGTGGTTTGGTTACCACATATGTTGTTTACCCACTACATGTTGGTTACCACCATAAGTGTTTGGTACCACCAAAGTGTTTGGTACACCATTATAGGTTTGGTTACCACCATAAGTGTTGGTCCACCATATAGTTTTTTTAACCCCTACAGTGTTTGGTACCACCATATAGGTTTACCCTGTGTTGTACCACCCTACAGTGTTTGGTTACCACCAAAGAGTGTTTGGCTACCACCATATAGTGTTTTTACCACCATAGAGTGTTTGGCTACCACCATATAGTGTTTTTACCACCCTACAGTGTTTGGTTACCACCATATAGTGTTTTTACCACCATATAGTGTTTGGTTACCACCATATAGTGTTTTTACCACCATATAGTGTTTTTACCACCATATAGTGTTTTTACCACCATAGAGTGTTTGGCTACCACCATATAGTGTTTTTACCACCATAGAGTGTTTGGCTACCACCATATAGTGTTTTACCACCATACAGTGTTTGGTTCCACCATATAGTGTTTGGTTACCACCATATAGTGTTTGGTAACCACCATATAGTGTTTTACCACCATATAGTGTTTGGTTACCACCATACAGTGTTTGGTTACCACCATATAGTGTTTGGTAACCACCATATAGTGTTTTTACCACCATACAGTGTTTGGTTACCACCATATAGTGTTTGGTAAGCATCATATAGTGTTTTTACCACCATACAGTGTTTGGTTACCACCATATAGTGTTTTTACCACCATAGAGTGTTTGGCTACCACCATATAGTGTTTTTACCACCATAGAGTGTTTGGCTACCACCATATAGTGTTTTACCACCATACAGTGTTTGGTTACCACCATATAGTGTTTGGTTACCACCATATAGTGTTTGGTAACCACCATATAGTGTTTTACCACCATATAGTGTTTGGTTACCACCATACAGTGTTTGGTTACCACCATAGAGTGTTTGGTAACCACCATATAGTGTTTTACCACCATATAGTGTTTGGTTACCACCATACAGTGTTTGGTTACCACCATACAGTGTTGGTTACCACCATATAGTGTTTGGTTACCACCATATAGTGTTTGGTTACCACCATACAGTGTTGGTTACCACCATACAGTGTTTGGTTACCACCATATAGTGTTTGGTTACCACCATATATTGTTTGGTAACCACCATATAGTGTTTGGCTACCACCATATGGTGTTTGGTTACCACCATATAGTGTTTGCTTACCACCATATAGTGTTTGCTTACCACCATACAGTGTTTGGTTACCACCATATAGTGTTTGGTAAGCACCATACAGTTTGTACCACCAAAGTGTTGGTTACCACCATAAGTGTTTGGTTACACCAAATGATGGTTTTACCACCATAGTGTTGGCTACCACCAAGGTTGGTTACCACCATAGGTGTTGGTTTAACCACCCATAAGTGTTTTTACCACCATACAGTGTTTGGTTACCACCATAATTATAGTGTTTGGTAAGCACCATACAGTGTTTGGTTACCACCATATAATTATAGTGTTTGGTAACCACCATAGAGTGTTTGGCTACCACCATATAGTGTTTTTACCACCATAGAGTGTTTGGCTACCACCATATGGTGGTTACCACCATAAGTGTTGGTGTAACCACCATATAGTGTTTGTAACCACCATTAGTGTTTGGTACCACCATAAGTGTTTGTTACCACCATATGTGTGTTGGTTACCACCAATTGTTTTGGGCCACCATATAAGTTTGGAACCACCTGAGTGTTTGGTACACCAATAGGTTTTACCACATATAAGTGTTTGGTAACCACCAAAAGTGTTTGGTACCACATAAGTGTTGTCCCAACTGTTTGGTTACCACCTAATGTTTTTCCACCATATGTGTTTGGTTACCACCATATAGTGTTTGGTTACCACATAGTGTTGTTACCACCTAGTAGTTGGTTACCACCATATAGTGTTTTACCACCATACAGTGTTTGGTTACCACCATATAGTGTTGTAGCTCTGTTTGTGTTAACCATCATAAAGTTTTTGGCTACACCAAGTGTTGTTCCCTAGATGTTTGGCTACCACATATAGTGTTTCCCATAGATTTGGACCACATAAGGTTACACCATAGAGTGTTTTACCAAAATAAGTGTTTGTACCACTCAGTGTTGGACCACATAGTGTTTGGTAACCACATAATAAGTTTTGGTACCCCCATAATTTTTGGCTCCCACAATATAGGTGTACCACCATAGAGTGTTGGTACCACCATAAGTGTTTTACACCATAAGTGTGGCCCTATGGGTTTTGTACCACAATAGTGTTTGGTTACCACCATATAGTGTTTGGTAACCACCATAGATGGTTCCACCATAGAGGGGTGGTCCCAAACCCAATATGTTGTAACACCAAAGTGTGATTGTTTACCACAAGTGTGGTAACCCCAAAGTAGTGTTTACACCAAAGTGTTTGGTTACCACCATAGAGGTTTGTAACACCATAAGGTTTTTACCCCCAAGTGTTTGGTTACACACCAATATGGTTTTACCACCATAGTGGTTTGGTTACCACAATAAGTGTTTTTACCACCATAATGTTTGTTCCACCTTAGAGTGTTGGTTACCACCATATAGTTTTGTTACCACCAATAGTGTTGGAACCTAGTTTGGTACCACAAGAGTTTGGTAACCACCATAATTTTGGTTACAACCTTAGATGTTTGACCACATAATTTTTTTAACCACCATTAGTGTTTAACCCAAACATGAGTGTTGGTTACCCAATAGTGTTTGGTAACACCATAGAGTGTTTTACCACCATAGAGTTTGGTACCCCATATAGTGTTTGGTACCACCTAGAGTTTTTGGGGTTACCACCATATAGTTTTTTTAAACCACCATAGAGGTTTTACCACCATAGAGTGTTGTTACCACCATGAGTGTTTGGTTACCACCAAAGGTGGTAACCACATGGATTCTACCACCATAGAGTGCTGATACCCATTAGGTCTGTACCATCAGAATGGTTTGGTAACACCACATAAGTGTGGCTAACCACCAAGAGTGTTTGGTACCACCATAAGTGTTTGTTACCACCATAAGGTTTTGGAACCACCAATAGTGTTGTTACCACCATAGTGTTTGGTACACCATAAGTGTTGGAAAAGCCCAAATTGTTTGGTTACCACCATATGGTTTTGTTACCACCATAAGTGTTTGGTACCACCAATAGGTGTTGGTTACCACCATATGGTTTTACCACCAAAGTGTGGAACCACCATGAGTGTTGGTAACCCCAAGGGGTTTGGTTACCACCATAGAGTGTTTGGTTCCACCATATGTGTTGGGTTACCACCTAAGTGTTTGGTACCACCATATGGTGTTGGTTACCACCATAGGTTTTTGGTACCCCCATAGAGTGTTTGGTTACCACAAAGGGTTTGTTTTCACCATAAGGGGTTTGGTACCACCATGGGTGTTGATTACCCCCTTTAGTGTTGTTACCACCAAAGAGTGTGGTAACCACCATAGAGTGAGGGTAACCCAAAGGGTGTTTGGTACCACATAAGGTTTGGTACCACCATATAGTGTTGGTTACACCAATAGTTGTTTGGTAACCACCAAAGGTTTGGTAACCACCTAGAGGTGTTTGGTACCCCCAATAGGTGTTGGGTTAACCACCGTAATTTTTTAACCACCATACAGTTTTGGGGAACCACCAAAATTTTTGGTTACCACAATATGGTTTGGTACCACCATAAGGTTTTTTAACCAATGGTGTTTGGTTCACCACCATATAGTGTTGGTAACCATTTTTGAGGTTTGGACTACACATATGTTTTTTCCCACCAATAGTTTTTACCCCATAAAGTTGGTACCACCATATGGGTTTGGTAGCACATATGTGTTTGTACCACCATAAAGTGTTTGGTACCCCCCATATATGTTTTTCCCCATAGAGGGTTTGGAAACCACCATAAGGGGTTTTACCCCCCATAGTGTTGATCCCATAGAAGTGTTTGTTTACCACCATGAGTGTTTGGTAACAAGATTGGTAACCACCATAGAGTGTGGTAACCCCCAAAGAGTTGTTTGGTTACCACCATAGAGGTGTTTGGTTACCACCATAAGTTTTGGTACCACCAAAAAGGGGTTTTGGGTTTACCACCAATGGTGTTGGGTTCCCACCATAGTGTTTGTAACCACCCTATAGTGTTGGTTACCCCCAAATGGGTTTTAACCACCAAAAGGGTTTGGGGTTCCACCTAGAGTGTTTGGTAACCACCAGAGTGTTTGGTTACCACCATAGAGTGTTTGGTTACCACCAAAGAGTGTTTGGTTACCACCATATAGTGTTTGGTTACCACCATAGAGTGTTTGGTAACCACCATATAGTGTTTGGTTATCACCATATAGTGTTTGGTAACCACCATAGAGTGTTTGGTTACCACCATAAAGTATTTGGTTACCACCATATATTGTTTGGTAACCACCATAGAGTGTTTGGTAGCCACCATATAGTGTTTGTTTAACACCATAGAGTGTTTGGTAACCACCATAAAGTGTTTGGTACCCACCATAGAGTGTTTGGTACCCACCATATAGTGTTTGTTTAACACCATAGAGTGTTTGGTAACCACCATAAAGTGTTTGGTACCCACCATAGAGTGTTTGGTAACCACCATAGATTGTTTGGTTACCACCATAGATTGTTTGGTAACCACCATATAGTGTTTGGTAACCACCATATAGTGTTTGGTTACCACCATTGAGTGTTTGGTTACCACCATAGAGTTTCTGCTAATCACCCTATAGTGTTTGGTTACCACCATAGAGTGTTTGGTAGCCACCATATAGTGTTTGTTTAACACCATAGAGTGTTTGGTAACCACCATATAGTGTTTGGTAACCACCATAGAGTGTTTGGCTACCACCATAGAGTGCTTGATTACCACCATTGAGTGTCTGCTAATCACCAAAGAGTGATGGCTAACCACCATAGAGTGATGGCTAACCACCAAGGAGTGTTTGGTTACCACCATAGAGTGTTTGGTTACCACCATATAGTCTTTGGTAACCACCATAAAGTGTTTGGTTACCACCATATAGTGTTTGGTTACCACCATAGAGTGTTTAGTAACCACCATATAGTGTTTGGTTACCACCATATAGTGTTTTTACCACCATACAGTGTTTGGTTACCACCATAGAGTGTTTGGTAACCACCATATAGTTTTTGGTTATCACCATATAGTGTTTGGTAACCACCATAGAGTGTTTGGTTACCACCAAAGAGTGTTTGGCTACCACCATAAAGTATTTGGTTACCACCATATATTGTTTGGTAACCACCATAGAGTGTTTGGTTACCACCATATAGTGTTTTAACCACCTTAGAGTGTTTGGTTACCACAATAGTGTTTGGTAACCACCATAGAGTGTTTGGTTACCACCATAGAGTATTTGGTTACCACCATGTAGTGTTTGGTAACCACCATAGATTGTTTGGTTACCACCATATAGTGTTTAGTAACCACCATAGAGTGTTTTTACAACCATAGAGTGTTTTTACCACCATAGAGTGTTTGGTTACCACCATATAGTGTTTGGTAACCACCATAGAGTGTTTGACTACCACCATAGAGTGCTTGATTACCACCATTGAGTGTCTGCTAATCACCAAAGAGTGATGGCTAACCACCATAGAGTGATGGCTAACCACCAAGGAGTGTTTGGTTACCACCATATAGTGTTTGGTTACCACCATATAGTCTTTGGTAACCACCATAAAGTGTTTGGTTACCACCATAGAGTGTTTGGTAACCACCATATAGTGTTTGGTTACCACCATAGAGTGTTTGGTTACCACCATATAGTGTTTGGTTACCACCATATAGTGTTTTTTTACCACCATAGAGTGTTTGGTAACCACCAGAGTGTTTGGTTACCACCATAGAGTGTTTGGTTACCACCAAAGAGTGTTTGGTTACCACCATATAGTGTTTGGTTACCACCATAGAGTGTTTGGTAACCGCCATATAGTTTTTGGTTATCACCATATAGTGTTTGGTAACCACCATAGAGTGTTTGGTTACCACCATAAAGTATTTGGTTACCACCATATATTGTTTGGTAACCACCATATAGTGTTTGGTAACCACCATAGAGTGTTTGGTAGCCACCATATAGTGTTTGTTTAACACCATAGAGTGTTTGGTAACCACCATAAAGTGTTTGGTACCCACCATAGAGTGTTTGGTACCCACCATATAGTGTTTGTTTAACACCATAGAGTGTTTGGTAACCACCATAAAGTGTTTGGTACCCACCATAGAGTGTTTGGTAACCACCATAGATTGTTTGGTTACCACCATAGATTGTTTGGTAACCACCATATAGTGTTTGGTAACCACCATATAGTGTTTGGTTACCACCATTGAGTGTTTGGTTACCACCATAGAGTTTCTGCTAATCACCCTATAGTGTTTGGTTACCACCATAGAGTGTTTGGTTACCACAATAAAGTGTTTTTACCACCATATAGTGTTTGGTTACCACCATAGAGTGTTTGGTTACCACAATAAAGTGTTTTTACCACCATAGAGTGTTTGGTTACCACCATAAAGTGTTTGGTTACCACAATATAGTGTTTGGTTACCAACATAGAGTGTTTGGTTACCACAATAAAGTGTTTTTACCACCATAGAGTGTTTGGTTACCACCATATAGTGTTTGGTTACCACCATATAGTGTTTGGTTACCACCAAAGAGTGTTTGGTAACCACCATATAGTGTTTGGTTACCACCATAGAGTGTTTGGTTACCACAATAAAGTGTTTTTACCACCATCGAGTGTTTGGTTACCACCATAAAGGTAATATTCCGATAGTATATTTAACGTAATAAATTATTTCAAAGTTAGTTCTGAAGAAACTAATATATTTATGGTAATATAATCACCAGAAGCATATGCTTCATCTGACGAAACCCCAAGAGTTTAATCGTAAATCATTAATATGCAACGGAAGCAGTGAAACATGATATTGGAGAAAGCTTTTCTACTCTGAATGGATTAACTCAAAACCATCAAACCTTATCCTTCATCTGATTGATTTCCAGCATTTGCTTTTTTCTCTTTTATGGTCGAAAAGACATTGAACGAGTACTTAGCAGCAATATTTTCATATTAAAATGAGAAGATGCGATTTTCTATGATTAACTTAACGTTTCCTGATAACGTTTCTGGATAACATTATAAATAATTCACCAGAGCCAATTTTCTGAGCGTTTAAATAGTGAGGTTACACTACTGGTAGCGGTTTTGTCTTGACGTCGATACTCCGTAAAAAACTTTAGTTGACGTAGGTGTAAAAACCATCCAAGTCTGGATAAGATCTTTAAGGTATGAGAGCTTTTGAGAGATGACCAGGTGGCTTGATGGGTGTCTTCCCCGCGCTCACTTTCTGATATCAAAAATATGAATGATATACCACCGGCCACACTCGCAATTGTCAGTATAGGTTTTGTTAATTTCCCGGAAATCTTCGATATACATGGTAGGTTATATCCCCGCTCACAGGGAGAGTCTTTCATGTCGTCGCTGTCTTTCCGATACAATGGGTTATTTAAGCATTGATAGGAACATTTTTTACTTCATGCTGGAAAGAAAGAAAACCCGAATTGCAAACTTATCATGACGTGCTTTCTTCATAAGTTTGTCATCGAGTTTTCGGTATTACATGTATCTACAATAGGGATGGTTGGGATTTCCATCAGATTAAGCTTAATGCTTAAAACCTCGACGTATGGTATGTATGATTGTGTTTGTTTTATTCTACCGACATGCTACAGACTGTGTCGTATGACCCAGACCTACACAACTGTATTTACTACACACTTGTACCTTCTTCCTGGAGAAATTCTGGCAAGGCTTCGAATAGATCTGTAAAAATTACCTGAAATAAAAAAAAAATTGTGGATTTCTGGTAAAACAATTGACCTGAAATTATCCTGAATTTGGACCTTAAATTGACATGGACTTGACATGAACTTCACATGGAAGAAATTTCCAGGTCAAATTCTGGTCAATTTCATGTTAAATTCAGGTCAATTATTTAACATGAATTGACTATTCTGCTCTTTTCTGGTCAATTTGACCTGAATCTGACCTGAATTGATATGAAGACATTTTGCCTGTGTGACATAATATTTAAAAGTGTTTAGCAACAGAGTGTAGTTTAACCAATTTTCTAGAATTCATTGTAAATTGATGTGAGGTTGAGCTAATATCCAGAAAAATAATAATAAACACATTCATTGGCATATTGTATTAATGGGAAAATAGTTCAACTCTAACACGCCTCTTGAATCTTGGAGAGGATTCAGACTGTATGGGTTCTAGTAGCTGATGTAATGGAAAGGACATCTCAAGTGATATCACGGGAAATGTACTATAACTCATACAATTTATTGTAGTTTTCTAAATAACAAATAACTGGATTCCATAGTACGAAAAAAAAACTTTTCCTTTATAATATCATATCTTCATCGACAAATTCCGGTCCTAAATTAGCTGATCGGGGTTAGTTTTACGCTATTGAATAAGGCAGCTGGAAAAGTAAGAAGGTCTACCATGATATGATAATGAGACGCGGGCCTGAGGCTTCTATATCCAAATCTAAAATATTATCTGATATGATCGCAGGAAAGCCTACACAATAAGTTGTTTTCATCAGTCCTGTGTCTTGTTCCAGGACGGGCCTCCCACTCAACAAACATGGCTGTAGGAGTAGTCACTCCTCGGATTCAGATCGTAACTTAGCGTCTTCTTATTAACCTTGGCATATCATTCCTCCTTGTAAGGTCGTTAAAGACTAAAATTAGTGTAAACCTCTTATCCGGCTGCCTTATGTTTTTAAATAAAGTTCTTTTCAATTCTAAGAGCGTAAAATTACAAGGATTGGTGTTGATTTTTCCTTGGTATCTGCTGATAGTTTTCCGATTTTGTACTCCATCAATATTGCTTATTTATGATTTCCTTTAGTTTTAGTTGGTTAATCATTTCTTTGATTTTCTTGTCATTTGATTCCTTTTTTCCCGCTGTACTATGTCATTGACTCTCTTAAGTAATTCATAGACGAATTTCAAAATTGATTTCTTTAATATTGTGTTGATCTTCGTTTTGGGGTTGTTGTTGTTGAAGGTTTTCTCCATTCCGTCTTTATATGATTTTTTCAGCCTATTTTTTTACGGAGGGCCAACTCTGCCTTATTCTGTCTTCATAGCCTTGTTTATGATTAAATATTTATATTTTCGTTCTATGTCGACTTCTCTGAGTAAATTTCTTTCCGCGGCAAATCGACACCGGACGCAAACAACATTAAATCCGATTTGAAAAAGGTTTGATCTGACAAACTGTCGTCTTTAACGTCATTGCAAGTTAAAATAATTGCTTTTCCTCCTGAAGATTGAAGCACATTTTACATATTCGTTCAAAATCCTTAGATACTGCCAGCGGACTGGAATCTCCCTTCCGTTGTCCAACTTCCCCCGCCTCCCATATTTACGGAGACCTTCATGACGTTGCCATGGTTACAGCATTTTGTTATCTTTTTCTCAACGACTGAATTGAGATTCTTAAAGATTTGACACCATATAACCGACGTTTTTATTACATCCTACGACGCTTGCTCGAAACCTTATTCTTGACAAAATCAGCTTGTCTGTGACGATGATTATGGAACAAATGGGTAGGTCTACCATGATAGTGGATCATATGAGTAGGTCTACCATGATAGTGGATCATGTGAGTAGGTCTACCATGATAGTGGATCATGTGAGAAGGTCTAACATGATAGTGGATCATATGAGTAGGTCTAACATGATAGTGGATCATATGAGTAGGTCTACCATGATAGTGGATCATGTGAGTAGGTATATCATCATGTGAGTAGGTCTGCCATGATAGTGGATCATATGAGTAGGTCTACCATGATAGTGGATCATGTGAGTAGGTCTACCATGATAGTGGATCATATGAGTAGGTCTACCATGATAGTGGATCATGTGAGTAGGTCTACCATGATAGTGGAACAAATAAGGCTTATACAAACACATGGTCGTAAAAATCAGATCTATTATAGAGTAATTGAATTATACATTATATAAAGTTACGTCACGTTATTTATATAGAGAATGTACATATAGAAATCTAGCGTCAGTACCAGAGGCTGCTGTATAGGTTAATCTCAAATCTGAACCATCAGATTTAATTTTGAATTGTGAACATTAAGGTAAAATGACCCCCCGTTTGTATATGGTCAATGTTAGTCTGCAGTAGCCGAAGATATCGTGAGCGGTAGAGACTGTATGTGCCAGTAATATTAAATATTTACTAGCACAGACAACGTGTGGCTTCTGAATTAGCACCATCTCTTTGATGGTTAGAGCCGACATTGCTGGATTCCTCAAAACAGAGGTCAGATACAACCTAGGGGGTATTGATACCCAGCCAGAATGATATGCTGACCTACAGATAAATGATATATTAAGCATGTGTTGGGGAGTTGAGAGGATTTGCAACAAATCTAAATCTGACAACTCAATTCACTTTCAAAAAATGTTAGAATAAAATAAGAACATTTTAACTTTTGGTCGCTGAAATCACTGACGAGTTCCAGAATGACAAAACAGTTGTATGATGCTCCTAACTCCTAAAAGTTAAGTCCACAAAAAGGTAAAATACAATACAAACTTTTTTCTGTATGATTTTGCCATAACGTCACTCCTAGACCTCTAATGAATGTATAAACCAAATAAAAAGGGTATGAGGTGTATACTTTTGGACTTCAAGCTTTCCAAAAACTGATCCCAAAAACTTTTAAGTGGGGTGGGACACCGACGCGGACGCCGGGGGTACAGCATTAGCTCACGGTTACTCGTAACATACATACACACATGCAACTCACTACATCGTACATACACACACCTGTACCCCACTACATCGTACATACACACCTGTACCCCACTACATTGTACATACACACACTTGTACCCCACTACATTGTACATACACACACCTGTACCCCACTACATCGTACATACACACCTGTACCCCACTACATCGTACATACACACCTGTACCCCACTACATCGTACATACACACCTGTACCCCACTACACCGTACATACACACCTGTACCCCACTACATCGTACATACACACACCTGTACCCCACTACATCGTACATACACACACCTGTACCCCACTACATCGTACATACACACCTGTACCCCACTACATCGTACATACACACCTGTACCCCACTACATCGTACATACACACACCTGTACCCCACTACATTGTACATACACACACCTGTACCCCACTACATCGTACATACACACACCTGTACCCCACTACATCGTACATACACACCTGTACCCCACTACATCGTACATGCACACACCTGTACCCCACTACATCGTACAGGCACACCTGTACCCCACTACATCGTACATACACACCTGTACCCCACTACATCGTACATACACACCTATACCCTACAACATCGTACATACACACACCCGTACCCCACTACATCGTTCATACACACACCTGTACCCCACTACATCGTACATACACACCTATACCCCACTACATCGTACATACACACCTATACCCCACTACATCGTACATACACACCTGTACCCCACTACATCGTACATACACACCTGTACCCCACTACATCGTACATGCACACACCTGTACCCCACTACATCGTACATACACACCTGTACCCCACTACATCGTACATACACACACCTATACCCCACTACATCGTACATACACACCTATACCCCACTACATCGTACATGAACACCTGTACCCCACTACATCGTACAGGCACACCTGTACCCCACTACATCGTACATGAACACCTGTACCACACTACATCGTACATACACACCTGTACCCCACTACATCGTACATACACACCTGTACCCCACTACATCGTACATACACACACCTGTACCCCACTACATTGTACATACACACACCTGTACCCCACTACATCGTACATACACACCTGTACCCCACTACATCGTACATACACACCTGTACCCCACTACATCGTACATGCACACATGTACCCCACTACATCGTACATGCACACCTATACCCCACTACATCGTACATACACATATGTACCCACTACATTGTGCATACACACCTGTACCCCACTACATCGTACATACACACACCTGTACCCCACTACATCGTACATGCACACATCTGTACCCCACTACATTGTACATACACACCTGTACCCCACTACATCGTACATACACACCTGTACCCCACTACATCGTACATACACACCTGTACTCCACTACATCGTACATACACACCTGTACCCCACTACATCGTACATACACACCTGTACCCCACTACATTGTACATACACACCTGTACCCCACTTCATCATACATACACACCTGTACCACACTACATCGTACATGCACACCTGTACCCCACTACATCGTACATACACACCTGTACTCCACTACATCGTACATACACACCTGTACCCCACTACATCGTACATGCACACCTGTACCCACTACATCGTACATACACACCTGTACCCCACTACATCGTACATACACACCTGTACCCCACTACATCGTACATACACACCTGTACCCCACTACATCGTACATACACACCTGTACCCCACTACATCGTACATACACACCTGCATCTCACTACATCGTACATACACACCTGCATCTCACTACATCGTACATACACACATGCATCTCACTACATCGTACATGCACACCTGTACCACACTACATCGTACATACACACATGCATCTCACTACATCGTACATGCACACCTGTACCACACTACATCGTACATGCACACATGCAACTCACTACATCGTACATCACACATGCATCTCACTACATCGTACATACACACCTGTACCCCACTACATCGTACATACACACCTGTACCCCACTACATCATACATACACACCTGTACCACACTACATCGTACATGCACACACCTGTACCCCACTACATCGTACATACACATCTGTACCCCACTACATCGTACATGCACACATGCAACTCACTACATCGTACATACACACCTGTACCCCACTACATCGTACATACACACCTGTACCCCACTACATCGTACATACACACACCTGTACCCCACTACATTGTACATACACACCTGTACCCCACTTCATCATACATACACACCTGTACCCCACTTCATCATACATACACACCTGTACCACACTACATCGTACATACACATCTGTACCCCACTTCATCGTACATACACATCTGTACCCCACTACATCGTACATACACACCTGTACCCCACTACATCGTACATACACACACCTGTACCCCACTACATCGTACATACACACACCTGTACCCCACTACATCGTACATGCACATATGCAACTCACTACATCGTACATACACATCTGTACCCCACTTCATCGTACATACACATCTGCATCTCACTACATCGTACATACACACCTGTACCCCACTACATCGTACATACACACCTGTACCCCACTACATCGTACATACACACACCTGTAACCCACTACATCGTACATACACACCTGTACCCCACTACATCGTACATACACACCTGCACATCACTAGAGAAAATAAGATATTTCACAAATAGTCAGATACAATGGTCAATAGTCTCTGGTGAAATTAAAAGTTATACAAAAATAAGAATAAAAAATCAGGTTACAAAAATATATACTGTATATATGAAGTATTTTAGGGTGTGTAAAGACATTTTGAATAACATTAATGGTTCACAACTGGTATTAATTGGACCAGGGCCTTGTAGTCTGAATCATGTAAATAACTGACGTCCATTTGTAATGAAGCCATGTTGAATCGACTCAATTCAAATTAATTTGTAATCATAAATGTGTCTGTGTTTCTGTCACTAAGGAAACGACCATATGCTATTGGTGGAGTCACCCACGTTTTTGATAATGAAGTTCCGATAGGAAAAATCGATATTTATTTCCAAACCATTTATAAATAAATTACCAAACCTCATTTTAGATTTTGTAACGGGCAATAGCATGTTTTTAAAATGAACATCATATGAAACCTGATGCCGCACTTGTCATAAATTGGCCGTAATGCACCATTATCGAACGCTTCGTATCACCTTGTAATATACAGTAATATAATTGTGTTTTGTATGGCCAGGTGTAGCCCTAACACCAACTTAATACAACACATAGTCTTGTACGTTACGAGACTTGTTTCGTCAATATTAAAAGTTTTATCACACAATACGTTTTATATCCCTAACTATACGCATAAGGTATATTATACAGTTATTGTATGGGTGTGAGGGAAATAACACTTTCATTGTCCCCCGAGAAATGAACTAGGGAAAAAGTTCATGTCAAGGGAGATAATAAAAGTGTTATTTCCAGAAATACCCGTACAATAACTGTTTTATCATACCAGCATTTAAATCATTCCATTTTATCTCTCGAACCAGTATTTACATCCTCCACTGTTCCTAATGTTTTTCCTGAAGATATTATTTCAGCAAGCTCACTGCCGTTTCTATTTCTTGTTGTGTGTTAACGTTGTCTTTTTCAGAAAAAAAATCTCTTCTTCATCATGATCATCGAAAATTGTAAATGAAGCCATTTCCCGAAATGTTCCTGTAGAATTCACTTTAACTACTTTTTATATAGTGTAAAATAAGGTAAGTTACGGTCAGGTGCAAACTATTGACGTTTCGGAATTTAGTCCTACCTTTTTAATAGTCCAAGTCACTCACATGATGACTTCTAGACCTACAGGAAAATCGAGCTTTCAGTGATTCTAAGTGTGTTTTAGTGATTATGTCATAAAACAAGTATACCATGTGTGTCTGCCTCGTGCAATAGAGCATCGGTCGATTACTAGACCAGGTGTAATCTGACATCAAACTTAACACTACATATAAATGGTGTCTCGACATGGGGAAAAAAAGAGAAAAAGGTGGTAGAGAGAGAGAGAAAAGGTTACACACAGGTAACAAAACATACTAACTACCGTATACAGATGTCGCCAACCGTTCCAGGTACATGACAGTCTCCTAGAGACAGGAAACTAATGTCGTTCCGTAGACTCTATCACACTCGGACCGTGAAATTTTAATGTTCACAAGATTCGAGATATAATGTAGACTTGTATTGCTTAAAATCGTATCCGTTGTTTCCAAGTTTTCTAACATGACGAATAGAACACGTATTTCTTTCTTAAGGAATATCTTAACGACAGGTAAAGTCGTTTTCTATCAATCCGAATGTCTGTTCCTCTCTATAATTTCCTCCTGTTATTCATACTACAGAAGTGTCAAGCTAGTGGGCAGAAGTTAAAACAGTGATTTTGCAATTCCCGGTGAGGTAGCAGCAGCTGTTTTTAAAATACATAATTGTTTGGAGGTTTTCTACAGATGGGTATCCCTTTGTCAGCAACTCCCAATGAGCCTTCTGGAATATGTTGCTGAAGTAGGCCTAACTACGGACAAACAATGACTTACAAGTAGTGAGTAGCTATATATATAGGCTGTCGTCTAATGGTGCCCTTTCAATATTCTTTCACTCTCCCTAACTCAGTGAAACCCTCAGTGTTCCAGGCAGTTTGATATTCATGACGTCACCTTAAATTGAAGACTACAAAATTTTCATTTGGCGTCTGTTTTCGTCTCATAGTGTAAAATGTAAAACGTTCCCTTTTTGAAGACCATAATATTGTCGTTTCCATAGCGTTAAATCTACTATATTCCCTTGTGAATAACATAATTCTCGTCCCCTTAGCGTTAAACATGATATAGCTCCTTTGTGAAGACCATAATTCTCGTCACAATAGCGTTAAATAAAATACCTTCCTCTTGTGTATACCATAAGTTTCGTTTCCCTAGCGTTGAATATATAGAGGATATCTAACAGTGTCTTCAGTAATACCAAATGTATTTCACGAGTGTGGCTGATATTTTGATATTTTTACGCACTCGTGAAAAATATCCAAATATTAGCCACACGATTTTTTATCAATAATAAATAATACCGTTTAACACTAAATTTTCTGATTTTTTAATGATTAATGTTGAAAAAAGTCTTTTCAACAAGTGATGACGAATATTCTTCCGTGTTCTAAGGCCGTCCGTAATCACCGTCGGCACGGTACATTTTCTATTTATTACTGAATCGAAGGGGAGACACGGTAGTTTGTAAATATCGATTTAACATAGATTGGGTGATTTAGGTTCCAGAAATCCATTTGTTCATTACAGCATCTAACACGGAAGGTCGCGTGGTAACGTTCCAGCTATTGTTTTATTGGCCAATCTGTTTATACCGGGGGTCGAGCGGAGGACAAAAATGTGAAACGATATCAACATTGATTTTCTCATTTGCGTGTGATATAGACTGGATCAGTGTTACAACACCCAGTACTGGGGGATATAGACTGGATCAGTGTTACAACACCCAGTACTGGCTGATTCATAATACACGGGCATTATTATCTTTTTTTTAATTACGTCGTCAGACATCATCAGGTACATATTACTGTCGCAAAACTTCAGTCCGTACTAAAAGGAAGACCCTGATAGAAGGTTGTAATAGGCTAGTAGGCCGATCTCGTTACCAGGAGAAAAGTAATGGTACCGATGCCGCTACAATCCAAACTAAGCTGTTCTATAGGAATATATTGTGTATATATATATTATAATTTAATTTTGTATGAAACGCGCATTTTCATTGGCTGAAATAATTTTGTTATACCTCCATAACAAAATTTTTGACGTTGCGAAATGTAACGTCATTTTTGATTGGCTGATGACGTTGCGTAATAATTTATCACAGAAAAGAGTTCGCCAAAGAAAGTGAAATATCTTGGTGTGTATAAGACGAAATTAAATTATAAGAATTAACATTAATTATTTTTTCTGTTATACAGTCATAACATAAAAAAACTGGAGTGTACTCTCTTCATAAACCGCTTCGCGGTTTATTTAGAGTACACTCCAGTTTTTTCTGTTATGACTGTATAACAGAAAAAATAATTGATGTTAATCCTTAAATGTTAAATACCCCTAAGTAGCAGGCCAATACAGAACTGTTGTTGCTTTGGGACAGAGAGCAAATTCCTTAAATTATGCTGTAGTTGATTAGGTTCTAACGAAATCTGTAAACTTTCAGTACATTATAAGTACAGTGAGCTGTTCTGGTTTATAAGTTGATAGAAGTTATCCTAGATTCGATTCAATCGGACGTCTAACAACAACGAGTGGTGTCAGGGGTTATGTCTACCAACAACGAGTGGTGACAGGGGTTATGTTTACCAACAACGAGTGGTGACAGGAGTTATGGAATGTCTACCAACAACGAGTGGTGACAGGTGTTATGTCTACCAACAATGAGTGGTGACAGGGGTTATGGAATGTCTACCAACAATGAGTGGTGACAGGGGTTATGGAATGTCTACCAATAACGAGCAGCTCAATAATCACCCACCATCTAAATACTTCCTCAATAATCACCCACCATCCAAATACTTCCTCAATAACCATCGACGACCCAAATACGTCCTCAATAACACCAACCACCCAAATACTTCCTCAATAACCATCGACCACCCAAATACGTCCTCAATAACACCAACCACCCAAATACTTCCTCAATAACCATCGACCATCCAAATACTTCCTCAATAACCATCGACCATCCAAATACTTCCTCAATAACCATCGACCATCTAAATACTTCCTCAATAACCATCGACCACCCAAATACTTCCTCAATAACCATCGACCATCTAAATACTTCCTCAATAACCATCGACCATCTAAATACTTCCTCAATAACCATCGACCATCCAAATACTTCCTCAATAACCATCGACCATCCAAATACTTCCTCAATAATCGCCCACCATCCAAATACTTCCTCAATAACCATCGACCATCCAAATACTTCCTCAATAACCATCGACCATCCAAATACTTCCTCAATAATCACCCACCATCCAAATACTTCCTCAATAACCATCGACCATCCAAATACGTCCTCAATAACCATCGACCATCCACATACTTCCTCAATAATAATCGACCATCCAAATACTTCCTCAATAACCATCAACCATCCAAATACTTCCTCAATAACCATCGACCATCCAAATACTTCCTCAATAACCATCGACCATCCAAATACTTCCTCAATAACCGTCGACCATCCAAATACTTCCTCAATAACCATCGACCATCCAAATACTTCCTCAATAATCACCCACCATCCAAATACTTCCTCAATAACCATCGACCATCCAAATACGTCCTCAATAACCATCGACCATCCACATACTTCCTCAATAATAATCGACCATCCAAATACTTCCTCAATAACCATCGACCATCTAAATGCTTCCTCAATAACCATCGACCATCTAAATGCTTCCTCAATAACCATCGACCATCCAAATACTTCCTCAATAACCATCGACCATCCAAATACTTCCACAATAACCATCGACCATCCAAATACTTCCTCAATAACCATCGACCATCCAAATACTTCCTCAATAACCATCGACCATCCAAATACTTCCTCAATAACCATCCACCATCCAAATACTTCCTCAATAACCATCGACCATCCAAATACTTCCTCAATAACCATCGACCATCTAAATGCTTCCTCAATAACCATCGACCATCTAAATGCTTCCTCAATAACCATCGACCATCCAAATACTTCCTCAATAACCATCGACCATCCAAATACTTCCACAATAACCATCGACCATCCAAATACTTCCTCAATAACCATCGACCATCCAAATACTTCCTCAATAACCATCGACCATCCAAATACTTCCACAATAACCATCGACCATCCAAATACTTCCTCAATAACCATCGACCATCCAAATACTTCCTCAATAACCATCGACCATCCAAATACTTCCTCAATAACCATCGACCATCCAAATACTTCCACAATAACCATCGACCATCCAAATACTTCCTCAATAACCATCGACCATCTAAATACTTCCTCAATAACCATCGACCATCCAAATACTTCCTCAAAACCATCGACCATCCAAAGACTTCCTCAATAACCATCGACCATCCAAATACTTCCTCAATAACCATCGACCATCCAAATACTTCCTCAATAACCATCGACCATCCAAGTACTTCCTCAATAACCATCGACCATCCAAATACTTCCACAATAACCATCGACCATCCAAATACTTCCTCAATAACCATCGACCATCCAAATACTTCCTCAATAACCATATACCATCCAAATACTTCCTCAATAACCATCGACCATCCAAATACTTCCCCAATAACCATCGACCATCTAAATACTTCCTCAATAACCATCGACCATCTAAATACTTCCTCAATAACCATCGACCATCCAAATACTTCCTCAATAACCATCGACCATCTAAATACTTCCTCAATATAGCGTACGTAAGGAGCATGGCCTCGCAGTCGCTGTATTACCAGTTAGCGAACTATTCTGGAAAGTTACGGTATCTTCAGTTGTATCGAAACAATATGAATAATTTACGATTTGTCTTAACACTTGTTGATTACGCAGCATGATGTGTGATATATGTGTTCTACATTAACCCATATAATGTTTCTTCTCGTTAGGCTCCCGGCCATTCTAGTTACAGCTTCACCTGAATTGTTCTTAGTTTATGTCTATGTAAAGTTGGAATGTTTAGAGGAGTTTCAAAATGAAATGTTAACTTAGATACCATCGCAGGGACAGCATTTTAATGTCGTTTCTTTGATCAAGTTGCAGTGCACCTCTACTTCGCATATCAAACTTTAAATCCCGCCCCCACCCCCCACCCCCACCGCCCCCATGTAAAGTCAAACTTTTACGGGTATTCAATGTTTTAAAAACATTATTAATGAGATTGAAGAGGGACAATATGGTATGTCCTTCAAATGTATTATGTCAAAATCAAATTCAATATGTCCTACCTTCCATGGGGATCAAGGAGAAACATTGCTGTGGATGGCAGGTGTGTTTTAATTATATATCACTGTCCATTCATTATTACAGAGTGGTAGATTGTTAAAAGGTTAGTATTTTACAGGGTTAATATGTAACCAGTGGTAGACTGTTAGGGTAGTATTTTACAGGGTTAATGTGTAACCAGTGGTAGACTGTTAGGGTAGTATTTTTACAGGGTTAATATGTAACCAGTGGTAGACTGTTAGGGTAGTATTTTACAGGGTTAATATGTAACCAGTGGTAGACTGTTAGGTTAGTATTTTACAGGGTTAATATGTAACCAGTGGTAGACTGTTAGGGTAGTATTTTACAGGGTTAATGTGTAACCAGTGGTAGACTGTTAGGTTAGTATTTTACAGGGTTAATATGTAACCAGTGGTAGACTGTTAGGGTAGTATTTTACAGGGTTAATGTGTAACCAGTGGTAGACTGTTAGGGTAGTATTTTACAGGGTTAATGTGTAATCAGTGGTAGACTGTTAGGTTAGTATTTTACAGGGTTAATGTGTAACCAGTGGTAGACTGTTAGGGTAGTATTTTACAGGGTTAATGTGTAACCAGTGGTAGACTGTTAGGGTAGTATTTTACAGGGTTAATATGTTACCAGTGGTAGACTGTTAGGGTAGTATTTTACAGGGTTAATATGTAACCAGTGGTACACTGTTAGGGTAGTATTTTACAGGGTTAATGTGTAACCAGTGGTAGACCGTTAGGGTAGTATTTTACAGGGTTAATATGTAACCAGTGGTAGACTGTTAGGGTAGTATTTTACAGGGTTAATATGTAACCAGTGGTAGACTGTTAGGGTAGTATTTTACAGGGTTAATGTGTAATCAGTGGTAGACTGTTAGGGTAGTATTTTACAGGGTTAATATGTAACCAGTGGTAGACTGTTAGGGTAGTATTTTACAGGGTTAATATGTAACCAGTGGTAGACTGTTAGGGTAGTATTTTACAGGGTTAATGTGTAACCAGTGGTAGACTGTTAGGGTAGTATTTTACAGGGTTAATATGTAACCAGTGGTAGACCGTTAGGTTAGTATTTTACAGGGTTAAAGTGTAACCAGTGGTAGACTGTTACGGTAGTATTTTACAGGGTTAATATGTAACCAGTGGTAGACTGTTAGGGTAGTGGTCAGTATTTTACAGGGTTAAAGTGTAACCAGTGGTAGACTGTTAGGTTAGTATTTTACAGGGTTAAAGTGTAACCAGTGGTAGACTGTTACGGTAGTATTTTACAGGGTTAATGTGTAACCAGTGGTAGACTGTTAGGGTAGTATTTTACAGGGTTAATATGTAACCAGTGGTAGACTGTTAGGTTAGTATTTTTACAGGGTTAATATGTAACCAGTGGTAGACTGTTAGGTAAGTATTTTTACAGGGTTAATGTGTAACCAGTGGTAGACTGTTAGGGTAGTATTTTTACAGGGTTAATATGTAACCAGTGGTAGACTGTTAGGGTAGTATTTTACAGGGTTAATATGTAACCAGTGGTAGACTGTTAGGGTAGTATTTTACAGGGTTAATATGTAACCAGTGGTAGACTGTTAGGGTAGTATTTTACAGGGTTAATGTGTAACCAGTGGTAGACTGTTAGGGTAGTATTTTTACAGGGTTAATGTGTAACCAGTGGTAGACGGTTAGGGTAGTATTTTTACAGGGTTAATGTGTAACCAGTGGTAGACTGTTAGGTTAGTATTTTTACTGGGTTAATATGTAACCAGTGGTAGACTGTTAGGGTAGTATTTTACAGGGTTAATATGTAACCAGTGGTAGACCGTTAGGTAAGTATTTTACAGGGTTAATATGTAACCAGTGGTAGACTGTTAGGGTAGTATTTTTACAGGGTTAATATGTAACCAGTGGTAGACTGTTAGGGTAGTATTTTACAGGGTTAATATGTAACCAGTGGTAGACCGTTAGGTAAGTATTTTACAGGGTTAATATGTAACCAGTGGTAGACTGTTAGGGTAGTATTTTACAGGGTTAATGTGTAATCAGTGGTAGACTGTTAGGTCAGTATTTTACAGTGTTAATATGTAACCAGTGGTAGACTGTTAGGGTAGTATTTTACAGGGTTAATATGTAACCAGTGGTAGACTGTTAGGGTAGTATTTTACAGGGTTAATATGTAACCAGCGGTAGACTGTTAGGGTAGTATTTTTACAGGGTTAATATGTAACCAGTGGTAGACTGTTAGGGTAGTATTTTACAGGGTTAATATGTAACCAGTGGTAGACTGTTAGGGTAGTATTTTACAGGGTTAATATGTAATCAGTGGTAGACTGTTACGGTAGTATTTTACAGGGTTAATGTGTAACCAGTGGTAGACTGTTAGGTTAGTATTTTTACTGGGTTAATATGTAACCAGTGGTAGACTGTTAGGGTAGTATTTTTACAGGGTTAATATGTAACCAGTGGTAGACTGTCAGGGTAGTATTTTTACAGGGTTAATATGTAACCAGTGGTAGACTGTTAGGGTAGCATTTTTAAAGTATAAATATGTAACCAGTGGTAGACTGTTAGGGTAGCAATTTACAGGGTTAATATGTAACCAGTGGTAGACTGTTAGGTTAGTATTTTACAGGGCTAATGTGTAACCAGTGGTAGACCGTTAGGTTAGTATTTTTACAGTGTTAATGTGTAACTTTTCAATACTTGTGATACTGCCCTGTTCCTAGGAAGAGATCGAATGTGTTAGCATGAAATACCAATTATTTATAGAGTTATGCTGATAATCACTTAAGGTTTTGAAATAGTGAGGAATCTCCATGAAAACTGATCCCTATGTTGGGTTTCTAACAATGTGATTTCCTCTAGGTGTCGACCAAAAGAATGCTTTACACTTAAAAACCACTCACCGATTCATTGCTTTGTGCCATCAAAGTTGGTCCCTTGGCTATACATTTAACTCAGATTAATCGATGATGCTTTTGCCTAATGAACTTATTACGTAACTAAATTACTAAGAGAAGAACGCAGATTTGTAACAAAACAGATAAAAATTAGATATTCATTTTAACGGAATAGGAAAGTTTGAATCATGAACTCAATACCAAATTACTAGGAAAGTTTTAATAATAATACTTTTGTATTTTGTGAAAAAGACGTCAAATTTTTGTGAACAAATGACATTTTGAATTTCTTTCACATTCAGTCCATTCAAAATTATTTAGCTGATTCAGAGCTTGATTACTTACCCTAATCCTGCCCAAAGATCAAAGCTCAATGATTTGTTGAACGAAAGAGGGCAAAACAGACACCTGCTACACTCAAAACCTTAATGTATACATGTACCTTTCCTGATATAGAACCCGTAGGACGCACACATGGGCTGTTCGTTTTTGTGGACAAACCTGGTTCGTCAGTTTTTAAATGTTATATTTCAAACATATCTCTTGGCGGACCTGCAAATGTTAATACAGGCCTTGGAACTCTTTGCCAATGCTCGTCTGAAAACAATATAATATCATCAGGTCCGTCTTAATTTCAAAAACCGTTTGGACCGCAAAAACGAAAATGGCCCCAGTAATGACGACATATGGAAGCCACGTCTTTCTTGTAAGATGTTCACGTCCAAGGAACGGAATGAGAGGAGAAACGCAGACTAAAAGAAGACTTCTACTTTCTTATGTTTCTATCAGATTTCTTAGTTTGAATGTCTCTCCTGAAGACAACTTTACAATCCGCACCTACACACCTATCTCTCATAGTGAGAACGGTACTGTATTAGGTATTTAAAGACTACGTCGAATACGATTTTATAAAGAGGAAAGAAGCGCATTAATAATAAAATATTTCAAATAATGTTCAGAGAAGCTATTTTTTTATTATGAAAAAATGTAAAAAGTAATGGCAAAAAAGATCAATGAGATCGGGGTATATGGGATATATTGTTGCAAGATTTATTAAGTCACTATCGGTCATGTAATAATACCATATTTACGTCCTTAATTATAAAAAAAGTTCTGGAGCACATCACAGTGTTCTCCGGAGCAATTTTTGGCAAGCGGGCGACTGTCATACTTGACGGTCCATATGTCTTTATTCCTAAGAGTTCTGATCAAAAGCTCCAGAAAATCTCCTACTGTGGCCAGAGGAAGCAGCGGAACTATTTGAAGTTCATGAGCATAGCCATGAATTATGGTTACGTTCTGGACCTTTTCCTGGAGCAACAATGATGATGATGTGAAGATTACAAAAGCAATCATGGATCGTCTCGCTGGAGAAAAATGACAATGTCAAAGTTAATCGGGGGTTCAGGGATGTTTTCCAAAATTTCAAATCATGTTGTTTGACAATAAAGATGCAGTCTTATGTAATCCCTGGGCAGACTTAACAACGACCAGTACGCTAAGATTGATAATCCATTACTTAATCCAGATGGGTAGTGGAATCATATCACATATGCTTCAAGCAAGAGCTGTTCTTCAAAATATAACTTGCCTCCAACTATTTCATTGATGTCATCGAGGCACTCGTTAGAATAGTAACATCCTATCTGAATGGAATCCGAGGACCCATATGTGTTTGAACACCAAAGCGAAACGCAAAGGAAAAAGCGCTGGCTGACAAAATTAAAGCGCCTTAGTGTTCCCAACACCTAAAAAGAAAGATGAACCAGAAAGGCCAATCAAAGTCACTATTTGTCAAACTAGATGCAACTGCGGATCATTTTGGCTTTCCGAAGTTAGACATGGAATACCTCTTCGGACAATATCCTGTGGTACAATTGTACATGTATACCAAATATCACTGGCAACTGGCTACATCAGTTAGCACCTCAGTGATGATGGTGACTACGAGATCTGGACCTATCGGGACTCACGGGACATTGTACGGTGTCGGATCCACTCGAGGAATATAATGGTTACAAACAATACAGAACCAAGTCACTATTTGTCAAACTAACTATTATTGTGACTTTCCAAAGTTAGACATGGTATACCTTTGGACAATATTCTTTGGTACATACCAACTATCACTGGCAGCTGGCTACATCAGTTAGAACCTCAGTGATGATGTCAAACCTACTCGAGGCATAAGAGGAGTGTGAAGAACAATGCTTGGATCGAGCATGACAGTTCCTTTCCATACAGAATTATTATTGCCAGTGTCCTACTGCACAGAGAACCATGGGGTATGTGTTCACGTAGCCAGTATCATATACTATTTACTGTTGGATACTACGTGCATTTGGAAACGAGTAATCCTTTGTATCCAAATTCAAAAGGATTAAGACAAACCTTAAGTAATGTAGATTGACAGAAAATTGATTCAGCAGTTGTAAGAATATTAAATATTTGATGTTATCAGGGAACATGGCGGCCATTTTGAAAGTGGAAATTTCAATTTAGTTGGTTATCAGTGTAGGTATCAGTCCATGTGTGTACTAATGAAACCAAGTATAAATATTTCAGTTCAGTTCACTTTACAATATTTCGAAGCAAAACAGTTATTCCCCTCCCTATGCTCGTATTTCTTTTAAAAAATTACATAGCAATATCGTCAATCAATTTTAATCACTTTGCACAAAACTCCTTATTACTCCTTCTTGATTTGCATATATGATATTTGACATGTTAATATCAACATGTTTCATGGTTGCCAACCTGTAAGTAGCCCAATGTGGGAGATCTCCCACATGTTTGGAATTAAATGTCTATTTTTAAACGTAGGACTACGGAGACTACCAATAGCACATACAAGATATCATACCGCTTCTGAGGCCATTTTGAAACCCCACCTTTTACTAAAACAAATTTAGGATAACATTTTCTATAACTTCTAATAATTCCGCAAAAGCTTGCTCAATAAACTCGAAATGTTTACCGTTGTTCATTTCTTTCCCTTTTGTCCCTGAAGTATGTCTATTTTGTCCCTGCTGTGCGTCTTTTTTGTCCTAGATGTACATCCTCCGTTTATACAACGTTTGATCTCCTTTGCCCCATAATACTCCAGACCAAATTTCATCAAAATCCATTCAGGACTAGTAGGGATTTAAAGGTTTTACCTCTATTTCCCCTATTGGGCCCCTCCACTCCGGCCCCAGGGGAGCCACACCCTCCATTTATACAACGTTTGATTCCCTTTGCCCAATAACACTCCGGACCAAATTTCATCAAAATACATTAAGGCATTTAGCACTAGTAGGGATTTAAAGGAAATGTTGACGGGCGTTGGCCTATTTCTTGGAAATGATGAACCAATTGGAAGTATTCGACTTTCATTCTAAGTATCGAATCTACAAACAATCAGAGATTTCACCTATCGATTTCCAATTGGAAAAGCCGAGACTAAAAGTATTCGATGGCCAGGGGCCATTGGATATAATTCATTACTCAAAGAAATAGCGACAAAGGGTACAATTTAGACATTTTTATTCATAAAACATTCTTTATATATGAACAACAAAAATGAAAAGATTTCTACAAGCAAATCTCCATTTTATCATTCATATTGCTATATAATTATATATTAGTATTTTACATCATAATATCTATATACATTTTAGCTATTATTCGTACACACTATTATACAATAGTCTTGTAGCATTTTTACAAGTGAAGTTGATAGCACTGTTATTACTTCATACAAGTAAGGTTGAAAGTCAGATAGCAGCATAAGACCAAACATCTGTGTGGTTATTGAACAATGGATTTGGTGGGTTACTCTATTTGTAGGGCTATTTCTGTCCCGACACTTGACTACTTCAATGTCTTATCTTAAACACACAGATGATGGCTACACTTTCCTTTGGCAGTGACAATAACATTCCTGATAAGATGATTTATACTCCCAATATCCTATAGCTTCAGGCAGAACCTCTCCACACCTACCAGTATATACTCCCAATATCCTATAGCTTCAAAGAGAATCTCTCAACACCTACCAGTATATACTCCCAATATCCTATAACTTCAGGCAGAATCTCTCAACACCTACCAGTATATACTCCCAATATCCTATAGCTTCAAAGAGAATCTCTCCACACCTACCAGTATATACTCCCAATATCCTATAGCTTCAGAGAGAACCTCTCCACACCTACCAGTATATACTCCAGATATCCTATAGCTTCAAAGAGAATCTCTCAACACCTACCAGTATATACTCCCAATATCCTATAGCTTCAGGCAGAACCTCTCCACACCTACCAGTATATACTCCCAATATCCTATAGCTTCAGAGAGAATCTCTCAACACCTACCAGTATATACTCCCAATATCCTATAGCTTCAAAGAGAATCTCTCCACACCTACCAGTATATACTCCCAATATCCTATAGCTTCAGAGAGAATCTCTCCACACCTACCAGTATATACTCCCAATATCATAAAGCTTCAGGCAGAATCTCTCAACACCTACCAGTATATACTCCAGATATCCTATAGCTTCAGAGAGAATCTCTCCACACCTACCAGTATATACTCCCAATATCCTATAGCTTCAGAGAGAATCTCTCCACACCTACCAGTATACACTCCCAATATCCTATAGCTTCAGAGAGAACCTCTCCACACCTACCAGTATACACTCCCAATATCCTATAGCTTCAGGCAGAATCTCTCAACACCTACCAGCATATAGTAAGTATACAGATGGCTGATGGGAGTCATCACAGCTAATAGAGAACTTTTTCCATTATTTCCATGATACACTACAAATATAGACCCATTCTCTCTCCCTGAAGTTCATGTAGAATCTGTAAAATGGCCATTAATTACAAGAATCAAATTTATTTTCAATGGAACAGTTTTTCTGATATCATTTTGTAGGTGACTTCCTTCAAGCTTAAAACACAATAACTGCACGCTGATGCTGCAGTAATTGGCTCTGTAGTTTTAACAGTCAGACAGCCTAGTGACTCACTACTAACTTATCTACTGGCAGCTTTCCAGCCCTGTCCACCTGGCCCTGATGTAACGGCCACCAAGTATCATTGTCCTATAAAAATCTACTGATCACGACTCATTGATCCTGGCTTTAGAGTGCTATAAAAACTAACCAACGACAGGCTAATGAAAACATTGCTGATAATTAAATGCCCTGTTACATCATGTTTTTGTAAGATTGTCAATTGTCATTATATTATTTATAACTCTCCATTGTAATTACACTATTAATATCGTGTCTATCGTCAAGCTTCAAGGAAATGTGAAAGAAAACGGTAAGAGAAGAAATGCTCTTTAGAAAATTGTACATTTCAATTCTTCAGTGTACATATCTGTACACTTTGTGAAATATATATTATGCTTAAAAGAATGTTCTCTGCCAAATCAATTTGATACCTGTTAGTCAGGAGCTTAAGATTCTGAAACTTAAAGCTCAACAGAGCTGAATGCCAACATTTGGTGTTTTCAATAATGTTTATCCAAAAGTTACAGTTAACATAAATACTTTTCTCACATCTCATGAATTAAAAAATATCTAATTCTGACATACATGTATCTAATAGATATACTAACTGGGACCTGGAATGGCCCTCTTCACTAGGTATTCTACATACAGGTATGGTAGACATGCTTTTACATAAACATATAGCTGTCTGTGTTCATCACGAACACTAGCTTGCTTGTCAGTATTACTTACATGTTGTAAATATTAATGTGACTTAGGGCACACATGGATGTCACTTAAATTCCTAGTTAAGCTGATCAGACAATACAAGGTATCTGTTGTATTATACCTGTCAGACAATACAAGGTACCTGTTGTATTATACCAGTCACACAATACAAGGTACCTGTAGTGATATACCTGTCACACAATACAAGGTACCTGTAGTGATATACCTGTCACACAATACAAGGTACCTGTAGTGATATACCTGTCACACAATACAAGGTACCTGTAGTGATATACCTGTCAGACAATACAAGGTACCTGTAGTGATATACCTGTCACACAATACAAGGTACCTGTAGTGATATACCTGTCACACAATACAAGGTACCTGTAGTGATATACCTGTCACACAATACAAGGTACCTGTAGTGATATATCTGTCAGACAATACAAGATACCTGTAGTGATATACCTGTCACACAATACAAGGTACATGTAGTGATATATCTGTCAGACAATACAAGGTACCTGTAGTGATATACCTGTCACACAATACAAGGTACCACTAGTGATATACCTGTCACACAATACAAGGTATCTGTAGTGATATACCTGTCACACAATACAAGGTACCTGTAGTGATATACCTGTCACATAATACACGGTACCTGTAGTGATATACCTGTCACACAATACAAGGTACCTGTAGTGATATACCTGTCACACAATACAAGGTACCTGTAATATTATACCTGTCTATTAATACCTGTACAAATCTCACTGCAAAATACAGTTCACAAAAATAATTCTTATTTTGACTATACCATTCTTCAATCTATAGTTATCTATATGGTGTGGAAGTACTTGAGCACACAACTGACTGTACAGTGAGAAAGAGTAGAATTTCCAAACTGTTGAGTCATGTGGTAAAAGTTTGAGGATTCTTGATGAAAATCTGGGGAGTGTAGTAGTGACCAGCCAGCCAGCCACACACACTTCTATAATCAGCAGTAGAATCCAACAATATATAAGTTTATCTTGCACACAAACAACTCACAGGAAAATAAATAGATGGGGATGTTGTTCACCACAGCAGTGACAACAACAGTGTAAATATATAAACATTCCTCGAGAAATACGTATGTCATATCAAACTGTCTACTCAGCAAGTCCACTACATACAAAAAGCGGAAACTGTCCCAGTAGAATTTGCTCTACAATGTACATTTACCAATAACATACGTGTTCAATAAAGATATCCTACATATTTATCAAGAATGTGTTGATATAAATCTTTACTGTATATTGTATTAGAATGTATTTATGTAAATCTTTACTGAACATGGTATTAGAATGTATTCATGTAAATATTTACTGTACATTGTCTTTACTTCACATTGTGTCTAGAATGTATTGATGTAAATATTACTGTACATTGTATCTAGAATGTATTGATGTAAATATTACTGTACATTGTATCTAGAATGTATTGATGTAAATATTACTGTACATTGTATATAGAATGTATGTAAATATTACTGTACATTGTATATAGAATGTATGTAAATATTACTGTACATTGTATATAGAATGTATGTAAATATTACTGTACATTGTATATAGAATGTATTGATGTAAATATTACCGTACATGTACATTGTATCTAGAATGTATTGATGTAAATATTACTGTACATTGTATATAGAATGTATGTAAATATTTCTGTACATTGTATCTAGAATGTATTGATGTAAATATTACTGTACATTGTATATAGAATGTATGTAAATATTACTGTACATTGTATATAGAATGTATGTAAATATTACTGTACATTGTATATAGAATGTATTGATGTAAATATTACCGTACATGTACATTGTATCTAGAATGTATTGATGTAAATATTACTGTACATTGTATATAGAATGTATGTAAATATTACTGTACATTGTATCTAGAATGTATTGAGGTAAATATTTCTGTACATTGTATCTAGAATGTATGTAAATATTACCGTACATTGTATATAGAATGTATGTAAATATTACTGTACATTGTATCTAGAATGTATGTAAATATTACTGTACATAGTATCTAGAATGTATGTAAATATTACTGTACATTGTATCTAGAATGTATTGATGTAAATATTACTGTACATTGTATCTAGAATGTATTGTTGTAAATATTACTGTACATTGTTTATAGAATGTATGTAAATATTACTGTACATTGTATATAGAATGTATGTAAATATTACTGTACATTGTATATAGAATGTATGTAAATATTACTGTACATTGTATATAGAATGTATGTAAATATTTCTGTACATTGTATCTAGAATGTATTGATGTAAATATTACTGTACATTGTATATAGAATGTATGTAAATATTACTGTACATTGTATATAGAATGTATGTAAATATTTCTGTACATTGTATATAGAATGTATGTAAATATTACTGTACATTGTATCTAGAATGCATTGATGTCAATATTACTGTACATTGTATATAGAATGTATGTAAATATTTCTTTACATTGTATCTAGAATGTATTGATGTAAATATTACCGTACATGTACATTGTATCTAGAATGTATGTCAATATTACTGTACATTGTATATAGAATGTATGTAAATATTACTGTACATTGTATCTAGAATGTATGTAAATATTTCTTTACATTGTATCTAGAATGTATGTAAATATTACTGTACATTGTATCTAGAATGTATGTCAATATTACTGTACATTGTATATAGAATGTATGTAAATATTACTGTACATTGTATCTAGAATGTATGTAAATATTTCTGTACATTGTATCTAGAATGTATGTAAATATTACTGTACATTGTATATAGAATGTATGTAAATATTTCTGTACATTGTATCTAGAATGTATTGATGTAAATATTACTGTACATTGTATCTAGAATGCAATGATGAAAATCTTTACTGTACATTGTATCAGAATGTATTGATTTAAATATTACTGAACATTGTATATAGAATGTATTCATGTAAATCTTTACTGTGCATTGTATCTAGAATGAATGTCTACATTTTACCTACATTTTTATTTGTGATTTTTTTTCTAAGTATACATATTATATGTACATCTTACTGTATGTATAGCAGGGAAGGACAAATTGTAAGGGCCAGACAGATATTTAGCCCAGACTTCCCAACTCTTGGTAGACTGTACTACTGGGTCACCAGGGTTTGACAGTCAACCTCCATCTAATATATATATAGTACTGTTATAGATGTTTCTACATACCTGACAGTTGTTTTACAACACTAATGATATTGTATTATGTGTCAATAAATGCTTGAGATCAGCAGTGGCAAGAGTGTGTTTGTTATAACCCCCAGATCCACCCTTATGAATCCAGATCCACCCTCACGAAAGAAAAAAGAATTTACTGGGAATATGCCCATACAAGCTACCACTAAGTTAATCAACATGTCAATTATGAGCAGTATTTATATCGCATCATAATATCTATATCATAAACACAAGTATCAGGCAGCAACTGTAATAACACAAGGGACATAACCCATTTTCTACCAGTACCACAACATTTCTATCAAATGATTCATTAAAATCATTTATTTAATCAAACTGTTATGAAAATATTTTTTGTCATTGTTATCAAATTTGAAATTAATTCCAACAATAAATCAGTGGTTTTTCTGAGGTCCTGACAGTTGATGACACTGAAGCGTTGTAACCCGACAGCTATCAGGTTCCTGCTCATCAGCTTATGATGGGGTAACTGTCCAATCTGGTGTTTTAAAGTTTTGTTTTTGTTGATTACAGAATACACAAAAATATGGCTAGTTCACACTGACAACGACACAAAACTATTGTATTGGGACACATTTCGCTTGAGGAGGTCTGAACATGGTCCAAGCACACGCTCAAATCGTGTACGGTCAAGCTTGACACACTTAAGCTTACCTCGCGCCACCACTGTGGCAGCACGAGGGCGGTCCAGCAGCAAAGCGATTTCACCTGTGGACAGAAAAAGTACAGATTCTTACTTTCATGAAGAATATAAGTTACAGTTAAGAGGCTTGTATGGCTTAACAATCACCTGAGTCCTGATTCATTTCAGTCAATTTGACCCTTTTTGGCCCCACTCATTAGCCCCTAGGAATAGGCCAATATGTGTATGCCATCGAACTGTCATCCCATACTAAATCAAACCAAGGCTAAATCATTCCAATGGCAGATCAACAAATAATGCTCATCAAGGTGATTTGCTGATATAAATTTTAAGTAAAGTTTACTCCCTCCCCAGGTGGAAATATGAGACCTCAGGATCATGAAATTCACAATTTGGGTATGCGAGACCTCAGGATCATGAAATTCACAATTTGGGTATGCGAGACCTCAGGATCACGAAATTCACAATTTGGGTATGCGAGACCTCAGGATCATGCACAATTTTACTGAAATTGGCTCAAGGGTTTCTGAGACATCAAAAATGTAGAATGTTCTTTGTTCAGGTAACTATAGATTGACTTAAAAATAACAATTTCGGTAAAACATGTTCACATAATTTGACTATAAGTTCAAATTAGACCTAAAGCATGATGTCTCTGGCAGCCACACTTAAGTTGACTATACATTGATCATTTTCAATATATTTCAATGAAATGCTTCATCTTATATATGAGTTTATGTTAAGAAATTTTCAAGATAGCAGTCAAATTGAATTCTTTCAAAGAAAGTGATTGATTTATCTAACCTTTTCTAAGGTCAGATAATCAAGCGACAGAGATATTTCATTTCTCTGGGTCTCATTTGATTAAGCCCTATTATGTGTTCAAGTCAAGAAAATTTATTTAATGTGTGGAACGACTATATTAGCATGGATGCAACTTGTTAGAAATTCATTAATGGAATTACAATTACATATCAGGTAAAACCAGGTAATCTCAAATTCAAGTAGAAGCATTGCCAAGATGCTGCATACAATGTAGGACCAAAAGAATTGTTTTTTATTTATTCGGTTTTTGTTTTTGTTTATGTCAAAAATTACATAATTAAATCTTTAAGCTGTAAGCAGTGATAACAATCTTAAGGTTATAAGCATTCCAATGTCAGACATTGAATAATTTACTACAATATAGGAATTCCATACCGAAATAGTCTGACTGGGCCAGTCTACCAACTTCTACTGCCTCCTCATTCTCTGCTCTCCGCTGCAGTACAGCGGCTTGACCCTGAAATATCAGTACAAAACATTATACTTCAATAGGTGAGATAGAATATCATCTTAAGAAATATGTACATGATATATATACCTGTATTAAATGAGAGTAAGGTTTTTTTTAGCACACTTTTTATCTCCAGAACAGCAATAGCGAAAAATCATGAATGCGTAAATGTTAACAGTCTAAGGGAGATAATTCCTGTTTTTCAGTCAGCAAGTCAGGAAGGGAAGTAACTATGGCAGCCTACCTCTGTGATGATGAAAAAGTCTTCACCAGGTTCTCCCTGTCGAACTATTTCCTGACCATCCTCGAACTCCACAGGCTCCAAAGAATCTGCCACTGTCAGGCGCTCCCATTTGTCTAGGTTTTCTGGATTAAAAGTTCATAAAACTATCTAATGAAAATGTCAGTTACAAAAGAAAACATATCCACAGAGTAATGTTATAATTAGAATATATGTCTACCTTCCTCACATTTTCCCTCAGAAGGCCTACAACCTTTGTATATGTAAAATAGAGAGCCTTACAGAACACTTTGATCAAATAAACGATAACTATTAATTAATACACCATTACTATTAATTAATTCACCATTACTATCAATTAATACACCATTACTATGAATTAATTCACCATTACTATTAATTAATACACCATTACTATTAATTAATACACCATTACTATCAATTAATTCACCATTACTATTCATTAATACACCATTACTATTAATTAATTCACCATTACTATTAATTAATACACAATTACTATTAATTAATACATATATATGTACACCATTACTATCAATTAATTCACCATTACTATTAATTAATACACCATTACTATCAATTAATACATATATATATACACCATTACTATCAATTAATTCACCATTACTATTAATTAATTCACCATTACTATTAATTAATACACCATTACTATTAATTAATACACCATTACTATCAATTAATTCACCATTACTATTAATTAATACACCATTACTATCAATTAATTCACCATTACTATTAATTAATTCACCATTACTATCAATACTGCGCTATACCAATTGTATTAGTTGCTTCATAATTGCTGTGAAATTAATTAAGTTCATTTTGAATATACAGATCTAGAGTAGCATTGAATCCCTAAATGACAATGCAATGCTCTAAACAAAAAAGGTAAAATCCCATTAAGTATCATCTTGATAATCTCTAAACTGGCTTCAATCTATCTGAGGTCCATTCTTATTGTCAGTCTTCTGTAGAAAGTTTGCCATGGTGTGTAGGCATTGCTAGCTGATGCTTAGACAGGTGGAAAAAACAATTCCTTTGATCAGTTAATTTGTCAGCTGGCAAAGAGCTTACATTTATCATGGCTGATTAAGACCACAAGAGATTAGGCAGAGGAGCTGTATCAGAATACTGTGAGAGAGATTTTATATTGATGTGATCTGTCTGCAGATTGCTGATGATATGATTTAAGAGAAAGAGGAGAGAATGTTTCTTTATCGCACATGAAATCTCTAAATTGTAAAACAAAATTAAATCAATACAAGTGTGTCTTTCTACACGGTCCTGCCTCATCATTGACATTAGCTTTATCATTCATAGTTTTACAGTCAATTTAACACACTTATTTCACCTGCAGTCTGGATGACAACATCCTATAATGCAAAAGATTATATCAAACATGTTAACTCTTTTTCCTCCTGATCACGGAGTCCTTTTCATTTACATATGTGTTAACTCATTAATTACATATGTGTTAACTCATTAATTACATATGTGTTAACTCATTAATTACATATGTGTTAACTCATTAATTACATATGTGTTAACTCATTAATTACATATGTGTTAACTCATTAATTACATATGTGTTAACTCATTAATTACATATGTGTTAACTCATTAATTACATATGTGTTAACTCATTAATTACATATGTGTTAACTCATTAATTATGTGTTGATCTCTGTACTGTGTGTACTATAGTAACTCATTAATTATGTGTTGATCTCTCTACTGTGTGTACTAGTAACTTATTTAATTATGTGTTGACTTCTCTACTGTGTGTACATTTAATTATGTGTTGACCTCTGTACTGTGTGTACATTTAATTATGTGTTGACCTCTGTACTGTGTGTACTAGTAACTCATTTAATTATGTGTTGACTTCTCTACTGTGTGTACTCGTAACTTATTAATTATGTGTTGACCTCTGTACTGTGTGTGTACTCGTAACTTATTAATTATGTGTTGACCTCTGTACTGTGTGTGTACTCGTAACTTATTTAATTATGTGTTGACCTCTGTATTGTGTGTACTAGTAACTCATTTAACTATGTGTTGACCTCTGTACTGTGTGTACTAGTAACTCATTATGTGTTGTCCTCTGTACTGTGTGTACTAGTAACTTATTTAATTATGTGTTGACCTCTGTACTGTGTGTGTACTCGTAACTTATTTAATTATGTGTTGACCTCTGTATTGTGTGTACTAGTAACTCATTAATTATGTGTTGTCCTCTGTTCTGTGTGTACTAGTAACTCATTAATTATGTGTTGACCTCTGTACTGTGTGTACTAGTAACTCATTAATTATGTGTTGATCTCTGTACTGTGTGTACTAGTAACTCATTAATTATGTGTTGTCCTCTGTACTGTGTGTACTAGTAACTCATTAATTATGTGTTGACCTCTGTACTGTGTGTACTAGTAACTCATTTAATTATGTGTTGACCTCTGTACTGTTTGTACTAGTAACTCATTTAAATATGTGTTGACCTCTGTACTGTGTGTACTAGTAACTCATTAATTATGTGTTGACCTCTGCACTGTGTGTACTAGTAACTCATTAATTATGTGTTGACCTCTGTACTGTGTGTACTAGTAACTCATTAATTATGTGTTGACCTCTGTACTGTGTGTACTAGTAACTCATTAATTATGTGTTGACCTCTGTACTGTGTGTACTAGTAACTCCTTAATTATGTGTTGACCTCTGTACTGTGTGTACTAGTAACTCATTAATTATGTGTTGTCCTCTGTACTGTGTGTACTAGTAACTCATTAATTATGTGTTGACCTCTGTACTGTGTGTACTAGTAACTCATTTATTATGTGTTGATCTCTGTACTGTGTGTACTAGTAACTCATTAATTATGTGTTGATCTCTGTACTGTGTGTACTAGTAACTCATTAATTATGTGTTGTCCTCTGTACTGTGTGTACTAGTAACTCATTAATTATGTGTTGACCTCTGTACTGTGTGTACTAGTAACTCATTTAATTATGTGTTGACCTCTGTACTGTTTGTACTAGTAACTCATTTAAATATGTGTTGACCTCTGTACTGTGTGTACTAGTAACTCATTAATTATGTGTTGACCTCTGTACTGTGTGTACTAGTAACTCATTAATTATGTGTTGACCTCTGTACTGTGTGTACTAGTAACTCCTTAATTATGTGTTGACCTCTGTACTGTGTGTACTAGTAACTCATTAAATATGTGTTGACCTCTGTACTGTGTGTACTAGTAACTCATTAATTATGTGTTGACCTCTGTACTTTGTGTACTAGTAACTCATTTAATTATGTGTCGACCTCTGTTCTGTGTGTACTAGTAACTCATTAATTATGTGTTGACCTCTGTACTGTGTGTACTAGTAACTCATTAATTATGTGTTGACCTCTGTACTGTGTTTACTAGTAACTCATTTAATTATGTGTTGACCTCTGTACTGTGTTTACTAGTAACTCATTTAATTATGTGTTGACCTCTGTACTGTGTGTACTAGTAACTTATTTAAGTATGTGTTGACCTCTGTACTGTGTGTACTAGTAACTCATTAATTATGTGTTGACCTCTGTACTGTGTGTACATTTAATTATGTGTTGACCTCTGTACTGTGTGTACTGTACTAGTAACTCATTAAGTATGTGTTGACCTCTGTACTGTGTGTACTAGTAACTCATTAATTATGTGTTGACCTCTGTACTGTGTGTACTAGTAACTCATTAATTATGTGTTGACCTCTGTACTTTGTGTACTAGTAACTCATTTATTATGTGTCGACCTCTGTTCTGTGTGTACTAGTAACTCATTAATTATGTGTTGACCTCTGTACTGTGTGTACTAGTAACTCCTTAATTATGTGTTGACCTCTGTACTGTGTGTACTAGTAACTCATTAAATATGTGTTGACCTCTGTACTGTGTGTACTAGTAACTCATTAATTATGTGTTGACCTCTGTACTGTGTGTGTACTAGTAACTCATTAATTATGTGTTGACCTCTGTACTGTGTGTACTAGTAACTCATTAATTATGTGTTGACCTCTGTACTGTGTGTACTAGTAACTCATTAATTATGTGTTGACCTCTGTACTTTGTGTACTAGTAACTCATTTAATTATGTGTTGACCTCTGTACTGTGTGTACTAGTAACTCATTAATTATGTGTTGACCTCTGTACTGTGTGTACTAGTAACTCATTTAATTATGTGTTGACCTCTGTACTGTGTTTACTAGTAACTCATTTAATTATGTGTTGACCTCTGTACTGTGTGTACTAGTAACTCATTAAGTATGTGTTGACCTCTGTACTGTGTGTACTAGTAACTCATTAATTATGTGTTAACCTCTGTACTGTGTGTGTACTAGTAACTCATTGATTATGTGTTGACATCTGTACTGTTTACTAGTAACTCATTAATTATGTGTTGACCTCTGTACTGTGTGTGTACTAGTAACTCATTAATTATGTGTTGACCTCTGTACTGTGTGTACTAGTAACTCATTAATTATGTGTTGACCTCTGTACTGTGTGTACTAGTAACTCATTTAATTATGTGTTGACCTCTGTACTGTGTGTACAAGTAACTCATTTAATTATGTGTTGACGTCTGTACTGTGTGTACTAGTAACTCATTAATTATGTGTTGACCTCTGTACTGTGTTAACTAGTAACTTATTTAATTATGTGTTGACCTCTGTACTGTGTTTACTAGTAACTTATTTAATGATGTGTTGACCTCTGTACTGTGTGTACTAGTAACTCATTAATTATGTGTTGACCTCTGTACTGTGTTTACTAGTAACTCATTAATTATGTGTTGACCTCTGTACTGTGTGTACTAGTAACTCATTAATTATGTGTTGTCCTCTGTACTGTGTGTACTATAGTAACTCATTTAATTATGTGTTGACCTCTGTACTGTGTGTACTAGTAACTCATTAATTATGTGTTGACCTCTGTACTGTGTGTACTATAGTAACTCATTTAATTATGTGTTGACCTCTGTACTGTGTGTACTAGTAACTCATTAATTATGTGTTGACCTCTGTACTGTGTACACTAGTAACTTATTTAATTATGTGTTGACCTCTGTACTGTGTTTACTAGTAACTTATTTAATGATGTGTTGACCTCTGTACTGTGTGTACTAGTAACTCATTAATTATGTGTTGACCTCTGTACTGTGTTTACTAGTAACTCATTAATTATGTGTTGACCTCTGTACTGTGTGTACTAGTAACTCATTAATTATGTGTTGACCTCTGTACTGTGTGTACTAGTAACTCATTAATTATGTGTTGACCTCTGTACTGTGTGTACTAGTAACTTATTTAATTATGTGTTGACCTCTGTACTGTGTTTACTATAGTAACTCATTTAAATATGTGTTGACCTCTGTACTGTGTGTACTAGTAACTCATTAATTATGTGTTGACCTCTGTACTGTGTGTACTAGTAACTTATTAAGTATGTGTCGACCTCTGTACTGTGTGTACTAGTAACTCATTAAGTATGTGTTGACCTCTGTACTGTGTGTACTAGTAACTTATTAAGTATGTGTTGACCTCTGTACTGTGTGTACTAGTAACTCATTAAGTATGTGTTGACCTCTGTACTGTGTGTACTAGTAACTTATTAAGTATGTGTTGACCTCTGTACTGTGTGTACTAGTAACTTATTAAGTATGTGTTGACCTCTGTACTGTGTGTACTAGTAACTCATTAAGTATGTGTTGACCTCTGTACTGTGTGTACTAGTAACTTATTTACTTATGTGTTGACCTCTGTACTGTGTGTACTAGTAACTCATTTAATTATGTGTTGACCTCTGTACTGTGTGTACTAGTAACTCATTAATTATGTGTTGATCTCTGTACTGTGTGTACTAGTAACTCATTTAATTATGCATTGACCTCTGTACTGTGTGTACTAGTAACTTATTTAATTATGTGTTGACGTCTGTACTGTGTGTACAAGTAACTCATTTAATTATGTGTTGACGTCTGTACTGTGTGTACTAGTAACTCATTTAATTATGTGTTGACCTCTGTACTGTGTGTACTAGTAACTTATTTAATTATGTGTTGACCTCTGTACTGTGTGTACTAGTAACTCATTTAATTATGTGTTGACCTCTGTACTGTGTGTACTAGTAACTCATTAATTATGTGTTGACCTCTGTACTGTGTGTACTAGTAACTTATTTAATTATGTGTTGACCTCTGTACTGTGTGTACTAGTAACTCATTTAATTATGTGTTGACCTCTGTACTGTGTGTACTAGTAACTCATTAATTATGTGTTGACCTCTGTACTGTGTGTACTAGTAACTTATTTAATTATGTGTTGACCTCTGTACTGTGTGTGTACTAGTAACTCATTAAGTATGTGTTGACCTCTGTACTGTGTGTACTAGTAACTTATTTAATTATGTGTTGACCTCTGTACTGTGTGTACTAGTAACTTATTTAATTATGTGTTGACCTCTGTACTGTGTGTACTAGTAACTCATTTAATTATGTGTTGACCTCTGTACTGTGTGTACTAGTAACTCATTAATTATGTGTTGACCTCTGTACTGTGTGTACTAGTAACTCATTTAATTATGTGTTGACCTCTGTACTGTGTGTACTAGTAACTTATTTAATTATGTGTTGACCTCTGTACTGTGTGTACTAGTAACTCATTTAAATATGTGTTGACCTCTGCACTGTGTGTACATTTAATTATATGTTGACCTCTACTGTGTGTACTAGTAACTTATTAAGTATGTGTTGACCTCTGTACTGTGTGTACTAGTAACTCATTAATTATGTGTTGACCTCTGTACTGTGTGTACTAGTAACTCATTAATTATGTGTTGACCTCTGTACTGTGTGTACTAGTAACTTATTTAAGTATGTGTTGACCTCTGTACTGTGTGTACTAGTAACTCATTAATTATGTGTTGACCTCTGTACTGTGTGTACTAGTAACTCATTTAAGTATGTGTTGACCTCTGTACTTTGTGTACTAGTAACTCATTTAATTATGTGTCGACCTCTGTACTGTGTGTGTACTAGTAACTTATTTAAGTATGTGTTGACCTCTCTACTGTGTGTACTAGTAACTTATTTAAGTATGTGTTGACCTCTGTACTTTGTGTACTAGTAACTCATTAATTATGTGTTGACCTCTGTACTGTGTGTACTAGTAACTCATTAATTATGTGTTGACCTCTGTACTGTGTTTACTAGTAACTCATTTAATTATGTGTTGACCTCTGTACTGTGTGTACTAGTAACTTATTTATAATTATGTGTTGACCTCTGTACTGTGTGTGTACTAGTAACTTATTTATAATTATGTGTTGACGTCTGTACTGTGTGTACTAGTAACTCATTTAATTATGTGTTGATTTGAGACATCCAGATACTTACCTAAAATAGAGACTTTGCTAAGAAATTCATCATACATCTTTCTTTTCCTTATTGTGCTTCCCTGTGAATATAAACATCCTAAATATTAAATCTTGTGTCCACATTATCATTAGTATGTGTAAAAGCTATATCGTCAAACCTGCCTTAGTGACCACCTAAGTCAAGAGATTCCCTCTCAGATGTGACCATATTTTCCCCTTCCCATGTTATTTACTAGTTACCTGGACCTGGATTAAGGGACCATCTGTCATAATTATGACTCTATTTATTGTAAGGCTATATTTAAACATCACATATGGCAGGTTTGACTGTATATCTTATAGGTGAATAATTAATTCTTATGTTCCATATTATTAGCAGTATTTAACCACCCGACCGATAAAAGCTAAGATACTATATATCCACAGTATTACAGACATATACCCAGCTAACCAGTAAAATGTTCCTAATATTATAATTATTAAATGTGATTGTCTGGTGATGTGACTCATCAATGACTTAACTTTCCTGCTTCTTACATTCCTAATTGAACTAATTACTTTAGCCTGCCCAGTTATATGATAAGCCTGACCTAGACTGGCATTAGATGATTGAACTTATTGATCATATGTTGATTTGGCCAGTCCTTACTTTATAATCTAGAAATATGAAGAAACAAAGCACTTTTGCCAGTGGATGTGTTATAATTAAAGGTTACTGAATGCCTCAAACCACCAGCGAAATAAGCAATGCTATCTCACCCACTGCAAGCTTCCATATAAGGTCTGTACAGATTAACTAACCAGTGAAATAAGCAATGCTATCTCACCCACTACAAGCTTCCATATAAGGTCTGTACAGATTAACTTACATGTACCAGTGAAATAAGCATTGCTATCTCACCCACTACAAGCTTCCATATAAGGTCTGTACAGATTAACTTACATGTACCAGTGAAATAAGCAATGCTATCTCACCCACTACAAGCTTCCATATAAGGTCTGTACAGATTAACTAACCAGTGAAATAAGCATTGCTATCTCACCCACTACAAGCTTCCATATAAGGTCTGTACAGATTAACAAGGGCCCTTTGTTACTCTGAACAGAAAATCAACTTTTCTGTGCCATACAATTTAGGTCTTCAATTAAACCAGCATTTCTTTCTACCATAATAGGAATCGGTGTGACAAGGCGTAAAGAGTAATCGAGGGCTATGTATTGAGTTTTCAGCTATGCTCTTGATGAGATAAGAATATGTTGCCACCTACAGGAATATTGAAGTGTAAGAAACGACTATCATTAGGAATCACATACATCAAACACGTTTTCCCTTGATCAAAACTTTGGCCTATTCAGTCTCAAGACAGCAGTCTGTATTACAAATAGATTATGAAGAAATCCAACACCTCTTGCTACAGGAAAATTGTCAAGGCATCTAAACAATAAAGCTCTGCAGTTTTCCTTCAGGACATACAGTTATCATTTTCCAAACAATGAAAAAACATCAAACATATGAAATTTTCTGTAGTTGCTGATTAATGATGAATTCCTCATTAATGAACAAAATCACCCAGGGAAATGGATCAGAACTTGAAAATCGAACATGCAGAAACAAACAACAATCTCAGCAGCATGTCTGGTGATTTCACAGTACACAGATTCATTATAATGGAACAGAGTCAGCAACTTGAAACAAATTAATTTGATCTGGAAAATTTGAAACCTTAATTAAATTACACACAGTTCAATAAGAGACTGATTTAGGAACTTTCTATAGAAATTGGTCAGGAATGAACACATTTTCTACATCAGTACCAATCAATCCAACCTTTGTCTGAAATTCAATACAGAAGTTTTTCCAAAGAGCCTTATTTCATTGCCAGACACTGGTTTCAAAGTAACTTCTGTTTGCACAGATTATCAATAGGACTGAGAATTTTTTAATGAAACTACACGGAAAATATTTTTTCTAAAGAGAAGAATATTTGAAATAACTTTAACGAAGTCCTGAGAACATGAAGAGCTAATATTTGAACATTAATATCACATATCATTCATATTGTCTTCTGGATCCATGGTAACTTAACAGTCTGTGTCATTTTAGTATCAAATCCAGATTTATATCAGTCAGCCTCTAAAGTCAGTATGGAGACTATGTTCAGGATATACTAAATATTTGTATCCATAACAACAATGTTGGAACATGTTAAATAGCCCCTTATCACACACCCCTCACACTCTCAACCAATAATTGAAACTATTTTTGACAAATAAGTTTTCATAAGGGCAATGCATAACATTTCTTGATGAACTCCAGAACTATCTCCCAAATATCTAGATGTGTTCATAATTTACATTTGAGTTGGTATTACTTCTGCAATAAATGCCTGATAAAAGGCCAAAGTAATCAATACACTATTTCCAAGTTTGTCTCCCTTTGCGAGCTCTTCAAAAAAAAGATAAAATACACTTTGAATTAACAATCAGTAAGGTCCACTTCAAGGATTCATATTTTTCCAGTTTGGCAGCGAAGAGAATTTGACACTTACCATACATGGATATTTGTTGAATCTATAGATTTCATTTTGCCAGATATATTGCAACCTGGCACACAACAGAAATGTGCCAACATCATGCCCTACCCCATGTGTGGGCATGCTACCTCCCCCAACAACTAAGGGTATCAACACAATCAGATGTCCTGTCAGACATAAGAAGTTTTGTGAAATTCATTAACTTACCATAAGAATCCTCCTATAACTGTCTCGGTCAATGCCCCAAAGTTTCACATCTCCCTTTGCCTGTGTCATAAAATACAAAGTTTTATTTCAATAAGACATATTTAATATCTTTAAATCTCTTAAATGGAATCATTTGTAAAAACCTGTTATAAGAAGAGGAAGGTGTATCGGCCCTACCTTCACTGTGGCTGCTCTGGGAGTTCCATATATCAGTGCCAACTCCCCGAAACTTCCTCCTTCTCCTATTGTTGTCACATGTTCATTGTTAACAAAAATCTGAAAAAAATATAAAATTGTCAGCACAATACCACAATACATTCAATGCTAATATATACCTTTTTTCTATGATCACTTATTTTCTAATTATTGTCAAGTTTAAAAGAGAGTGACCATGCAAGTCGTTTCAAAAAAGACCAAACATATTCTGGACTATAGGCAGATGAGAACGGTGTGTATCGGGCTTGTTGTTTACTGTAGAACACTGTAATTAGGTGTCAGACAGATTGAACATTAGTTCCCTGATGCTCCACATTTATCTAACATCTGATCAATTACCTGAACTCGTCTGATTTGCCAAACTACCATTTAGAAAACTAGATGTCCAATGTTCTATACGAATGGTATTTATCTACAAACTTGTAGTGTCAGTCAGCTGATCAATGGTCACTTGTCTTCCCCTCAAACAGAATGTTGACCTCTACACACAGCTCATCAAAGGTCACTTGTGTTCCCCTCACACAGAATGTTGACCTCTACACACAGCTGATCAATGGTCACTTGTGTTCCCCTCAAACAGAATGTTGACCTCTACACACAGCTCATCAATGGTCACTTGTGTTCCCCTCAAACAGAATGTTGACCTCTACACACAGCTTATCAAAGGTCACTTGTGTTTCCCTCAAACAGAATATTGACCTCTACACACAGCTTATCAAAGGTCACTTGTGTTCCCCTCAAACAGAATGCTGACCTCTACACATATCTCATCAATGGTCACTTGTGTTCCCCTCACACAGAATGCTGACCTCTACACACAACTGATCGATGGTCAATGCCCCCCCCCCCCCCCCTATATGGATTTGTTTACATGACTCTAAAGCTTATATTCTCTGTCATTGATATCTACTACACCTGGATTTGTTTACGTGACTCTAAGCTTATATTCCCTGTCTTTGATATCTATACCACATGAAGTTGTTGATGTGGATCTTAGCGTATATTCTGCGATCTAATTGGCCTACAATAGAAAGTTGAGGATTTAACCTAGAATTCTAAATGAGTGTCATTATTGAAACTATCGAGATTCTTCCTGACTTGTGAAGAAAGCCTGTTTGAGAAGTAGTCAGCTAATCAGATGTCACACTGATATTTCTCCCCGGGCTACATCTCCACATCCTAATAAAGCCACAGTAGGAGGTTCTGCCAACTCTGGCTTAAAAGGAAATTGAAAAAAATTGCTCAAAAACTTTGCAGAAAATGACAGTCGGAAATCCTTTTTCTGAGAAGTTGTGTCTTGATAATCTGCCTATGGTTCCTGTAGTGCAGTCGGTTATCCATATATGGTAACATGATTAGCGAGCCTACAGTGGGGATATGACCAGATAGACTACCAGGCCACACTGCTATCAACCTCATTACAAACAGCTGACAATGTCAAACCTTCAACCCTATCAAAATAACCAGATGACATCCAGAATCTGAGAGACGGACATTTAACCTCTCTGGTTATTCAGATTTTCTCTTTCTACAGATTCTACATTATTGTACTTTATGTATTCATAAATGTACTTGAACAACATTTATAGATCAAACAAACACTGCTAGACTGAAACCCATATACAAGTAAGTATCTATCTGATATCATCAACAAAATGTAGTCCTCAGTTCCTCCATGGGTATAACTAATGCAGGTCCAATCAGTAATAGAAGATAATATGATCAATTGGAAGTCATGAGGTTCTGAATTAAGCCCCCCATGCTGACATGTCAATGTTCACATAAATCAATTTATTGTACCTGTACATCAAAATTAAATTTCAAAGTTGATGTTATGATATAGGGTTCAATGTTTTTTCCCTTGTAACAGTTCATATGTGTTCCTAAACTCAATTATATCTGCTGTTACTGTTCTCTCAAACCGCAATACCATTGAGGGAAGCACTGTTTCTTTACTCTTCCAGCATATTGCATTTGCTACATTTAGGTTGGTGATGAATCGAGTGAAGGGAAAACATTGTTGTGGAGAAGCTTATACTTTTTCCTTAGAAATCAGCTATCATATACATATATGTGGTGGTCATCAAGGTAAGAGTTTTGTCACTGTTCCAATCTAAAGAGAGGTGAAGTAACAACAGACAGTAATACCAAGCAGAGCTGATTACTTTAAATTACTTTTTTAAAATACATGTAATAAGATTGATTTTCAGCGAAAATAGTGACATTTGTGATCAGAAACATGAAGTTGAAATGTGGGGATCTGTCAATGACTATTCACTGTAGAATTAAATAGCATACATCTCCCAAGGTCCTATCACCTGTATGTTCATTTGTGTACTTTTCTGTCCATATGATGTTTCTGTCCACTGGGTTGTTTTCACGCTTGGTTTGCCAGGCCAGAGTTACAATAATGAAGGTTAATTCTAATCCAAAGAAAATGTGACACTCCTTCCATTTGAGATAAAAAGTTGTGGCAATGTATTGCTGATATAATCTTATATTTACAATTACTGACCAGTATTCTCAAATAGAAGCAAAGACAGTGACAAAAACAATAGCATAGCATTTGTTAATTAAAACTCTCTCATGTTTCTGGGGGAACTATTCTGAAATAAAATTCTATTTTATTTCAACTAGAAACATTTCTGTCCTTTACTACAGTGAAACATTGGTGATCAGATTGAATCTCGCCTGCCTGATGTCAGGTCACACATTTAGTATCAAAGGGTCTTTAATCTTAATTATTTAACATGCAGATAGTAAGAATCTATTTGATCAGAGATATTCTGGGAAGCTTTATAGCACCTAGATGTTAAAATATAGAATGAACATATGAAATAAGATGTACACGAAGCAACATCTGGCAAGCTATACAACAGTAGTAATACTTGACAAAAATCTAGCAACCTCTGGCACACTTTACAACAGTAGTAATACTCGACAAAAATCTAGCAACCTTTGGCACGCTTTACAACAGTAGCAATACTCTACCAAAATCTAGCAATCTCTGGCACGCTTTACATCAGTACTCGACCAAGATCTAGAAACCTTTGGCACGCTTTTCAACAGTGGCAATACTCTACCAAAATCTAGCAACCTTTTGCACGCTTTACAACAGTGGCAATACTTTACCAAGATGTAGAAACCTTTGGCACGCTTTACAACAGTAGCAATACTCGACCAAAATCTAGCAATCTCTGGCACGCTTTTCATCATTAGCAATACTTTACTAAGATTTAGAAACCTCCGGCACGCTTTTCAACAGTAGCAATACTCGACAAAAATCTACAAACCTCTGGCATGCTTTACAACAGTAGCAATACTCGACCAAGATCTAGCAACCTTTGACATGCTTTACAAGATTTCGAAACCTCTGGCACGCTTTACAACAGTAGCAATACTCGACCAAGATCTAGCAACCTTTGACATGCTTTACAAGATTTCGAAACCTCTGGCACGCTTTACAACAGTAGCAATAAACCAAGATCTAGAAACCTCTGTCAATCTACATACAAGTAGCAATACTTAACCAAGATCTAGAAACCTCTGTCAATCTACATACAAGTAGCAATACTTGACCAAAATCTAACAGATGTCTATAGGGCTCAAACTAAAAGTCATTGAAAGGTAGAATGTATTACACCTAAAAAACATCAATCAACAAGAGGCCCAGAGGGCCTGTATCGCTCACCTGGTTTCATGAGATATGAAGCAAGAGTGATGCTTGAGTATATTTGTTGCTGGTATTGCTACATTGTATGTCAATATATATCATAAGCATATATGGGTACATGTACATTGGTTTTATTTTAATACTAAAAATGCCACAAAGTGCATTAATCCATGAAATGAAATTGACTTTTGGAGCGACCCATAGGGATGCTACCACACAAATGTGAGTGATATCCATTGCTTAGTTTCAGAGGAAAACTTGTTTAGACCAATTGACCCCATTTGACCCTGCCCTCTGCCCCCTGGGGGGTCAGCTCCTTTATACAATTTTGAATCCCTACTTCAATCCAATAGGATGCTACCAGTCAAACCATTGCTAAGTTTCAGAGAATAAGTTGTTTAAATCAATTTAGCCAAATTGACCCCTATTGGCCCCACCCCTCAGCCCCCTGGCACCCCGGGTCAGCCCCACCATTTGTACAATTTTGAATCCCCACCCCATAACCATGCTACCAGGCATTTGTACAATTTCAAATTCCTACCCCAAGGTGATGCTACCAGTAAAATATGAGATATCCATTGCTTGGTTCCAGAGGAGAAGTCAATTATATGAATATAGCCTGATTGAACACATTTGGCCCCGCCCCTCAGGCCCCTGCGGGGTCAGCCCCATCATTTGTACAATTTTGAATCCCCACCCCATAGTGATGCTACCAGGCAAATATGAGCGACAGCTATTGCTCGATTTCAGAGAAGAAGTCGTTTATATCAATATAGCCGGATTGACCACATTCAGCCCCGCCCCTCATGCCCCTGGGGGGTCAGCCCCATCATTCGTACAATTTTGAATCCCCACCCAATAGTGATGCTACCAGGCAAATATGAGCAATATTCATTGCTCGGATTCAGAGAAGAAGTCGTTTATATCAATGTAGCCACATTGACCACATTTGGCCCCGCCCCTCAGGCCCCTGGGGGGTCAGCCCCATCATTTGTACAATTTTGAATCCCCACCCCATAGTGATGCTACCAGACAAATATGAGCGATATCCATTGCTCGGTTTCAGAGAAGAAGTCGTTAATATCAATATAGCTATATTTACCCATTTTGGCCCCACCCCTCAGGCCCCTAGGGGGTCAGCCCCACTATTTGTACAATTTTGAATCCTCACCCCATAGTGATGTTACCAGGCAAATAGGAGCAATATCCTTTGCTTGGTTTCAGAGAAGAAGTCGTTTATATTAACAGAGCCAAATTGACCCCTTTTGGCCCCGCCCCTCAGACCCCTGGGGGGTCAGCCCCAACATTTGTACGATTTTGAGTCCCCACCCCATAGGGATGCTTCTGACCAAATTTGGTCAAATTCTGATCAGTAGTTATGAAGAAGAAGTCAATTGTTGACGGACGGACGGCCGGACGACAGACGGACGGACAGACGACGGACGGACGACGGACGCCACGGTATGGCATAAGCTCACCTTGGTCCTTCGGACCAGGTGAGCTAATAAATCAATAAAAATTCCATACCCAAAACAGCTGTACTGGCCAACCTATATTTATATTACTAGCTAGAAATCTACAATATTATCAATAATTTTGATAGTTTTAACTCTGACAAAGACAGATTATACAGTGTATACTCACATCAACTTCTCCCTGGTCAATCACATAGAAGTTATCACCATCATCACCTGTCAAATATAACCAGTTGTCTTAAGTGTTGGTAATACACTAATGTGAGTACTGTTCTTCTAATCTTCTAATGATTTGACATTTATATCTCAATACACACAAGTCAATATTTTAGATGTAAGGTGTATGGACCAGGGTGAATTAAACCAGGGTGACATGTCTTGGACACTGTCAATGTTTAGGGTTATGGACCTGGATGACATATTTAAACATTTCTAGGTAAGACAGCATTAACTCCACATCGGTGATATACATGCTAAACAACACTATACACATTTCATTTTCAAATTTGCTGTATGTTACTATGCAAAATATCAATCTGAAGATTGCTTTGCTGGGACAGTATTCAATCTACACAATGAATCAACCAAGCACAGACCCATATCCATACTCAGTCCCATCAATGTCTGCCCCTAACTCACCCTTGAATCAATATTTCAACTTCGATATATAGGTTTGGTTCTAAATAAATTGGTTTGTTGGTTTACACTTAGTAAGACCCTAATGGAGATTTTGTTTAAGTAGTTTTACTGTAGAGAGACGTCCATCATTTCAATTAGGGACGTGCGAGAGATGACCTTGCCACTCACCTTGTTGAATAATAATTTCCCCAGAATGACGGTGGACTGGAAACATGGCATCAAAAATATCACTGTAAAATGGAAGCAGGAATGAGTACACCATATCATCAAACTTTCTAACACTGGCTGATTATTGATCTAGGGATTTTCTTACCATACAAATAAATCATAGAAATATCCAAGAAGTTATTAATAAAACCTTCATCTACAGACATATCATAAGTTTATCCAAGAAGTTAACACCTTCATCTACAGACGTATCATAAGTTTATCCAAGTTAAAACCTTCATCTACAGATGTATCATAAGTTTATCCAAGAAGTTAACACCTTCAGTTTATGCGACATTAAGTCACTTCGACCAGTTATAATCTGGTACTATTTTGGGCAATCTTGATCATTATGGATTAGTTACATCTGAAGGAATAAATTTCTGATCAGATAAATGCAACAATTACCAGTAAAATTCATCATAGAACTTCAGGCCAGGTAAATACATTTAATATGTCCAAATAAAATCCTGAATATTTGAGAAAACATGTCTCCTTACCTTCGTTCATTATCATCTAGATGTGAAAAGAGTACGTTCCTAGCAATTGCCTTTGATAATGCTGCCATGGTCTTATAGTCTTTTGGTACCACCTACAACATACAACAAGATCATAGAAATTAATATACAACATACAAATAAGTCATTAAACTTTATATAAAACATACAACAAATTCATACAACTTTATATATGATGGTGGCGGCGGCGGCATGACAGAAATCCCCTTACCGTATTTTACCGGGTATACAAGCCATACAAGCCCAGGGGGCTAATGCACTGAAAGTGGGCAAAAGTGAGGGGTGGGCTTATCCCCGGATAAGACCCCAAGGGAAAAAAATCAGCCACTTTCTTGGATTATAATACGAAAGAGGATAGCCTGATCTACATCAATGATCTGTGACTGAAATATTTGTTTAAAAATAATGCAATACATCGTTTATTCCATTCGGATACTGTACAACTTGAACTACGTCTACGGTAGACTATACTCGCTTAATGAACAATACTGGTGAAGTGTGTGTTTAGTATATCACTGGCTCAGGCTGATTGAAATTGTACTTATTTGTCACATCACGATATCTGTATAGCCCTAGACAAGAACTGTGACTCGCTGTTTCAAAAACAATCAGCTTGGATAGCGAGCAACAAACCCCAATCATGACTGCCATGTTTACATTCATAATGAGGCACGAATAACAGATTTGTTTCTATAACACGAATCGAGAAAGTGTTGCTTATTAATGCTGTACATTTACTTGATGCACACAAATGATTTCTGAATTAAATCTTCAATAAATTACTTTGGCTTGTTTGCATATTTAAACTAGATCAAGAGAAATACACTCGAGAAATCTAATAGGAATTTTACTGTGTCAATCTGTTGTCCATTCTATACTTTTCTCGTCGAAGCCTCATTTGAAATCTACTCTAGCAATGTGTAATATTTAAACCATTTGACTTTGCAACCAAAAATAAATGTTCAAAATATGAAAAAGAGATATATTCAAGATTAAAAAGTTTGTAATTCATCCAGAATAAAATAAAACATTATTCATTCGGTAAAAAGTTCCGTTTTTTCAGAAATAGAATCTAGATCCAGATTAATCTACTCATTTTCAGAATCCACAATATTGTGTTCTTTCAGTCATAATGCCTTCAAACACCTTTCATTAAGATTAAACATCTAATTTCCACCAATCAGAAGACAGCAAAACAGCGGTCAATTTTTTAAATCCAGAAATGGAAGACAAAAAACTCCTACTGTATATTGTACCAATTTTTAGGAAAACCATTAAGTGATGCTAAAAAATGTGATTTCCCTATATAAACTATAGTTAAGTTTACCCCCTACCCAGGGGCAAAGGTGAGACCCCAGGTTAATGAAATTCACAATTTTGGTAAAGCACCTTGACTTTTCCATCTACAAAGAATATTTGATTCTACTTTATTTGGGTCATGAGAAGAAGATTTTTGAAATTTTAGTCAAATTAATCCCTTTTTGCACCACCCTTTGGTCCCCTGTAGGGTGAGGACCATACAATTTTAGTTGACAGTTTTGATGTGGGTTATATTCCAGTGGTATAAGTCTGGTACACATTCTGATGAGATTTCCAGGAATCTTACTGGTTCAGTATAATTACTGGTATATCAAAGACATTCACCTGTATAATTACTGCATACTTGCCAACTTTCCCGATTTAGTCGGGAATTTCCCGATTCCAGACTCCCTGCCCCGTCTCCCGATCGTATAGACAAAACATAGTGTATTCTCCCGATTTTGGAGAATATGTCTTGATAACCCCGTATGGAGCCCCTATTCATCTTGTTAGATTCACTTAGGCCTATGACAGGTAACGCTTGCTGGCTGGTGAAAGACATATGTGTGGGGCATTGGTCAGTTAACTGACCTGCTCACAGACCGTAACGAAATTCTGACACTTCACTGACTGCAAGGGTGACAATACCCCGATAAATAAACAATTAATTCAAACCAATTAAGCTGAGGACGCGTGGTGATGGTTTTGTAGCAGGTCAGTCATGGTTGATTAAACGCTTGTAAACGGCTTCGTATAATGCCTTTGATGTCAAGCGCATAAACGACCTCTACTTGACAGTATATCTCGGGACAGAAAAAGTGAAAACAACACTGGCAATGTTATCAACAGAGTATCAAATTTGACAGATTACTTATTGAAATGTTAACTACATTTAAACATTGGCTGATCTTTAGATAATTAGCACAAGGAAATAAATTCACAATAACGACCATATAGACCGAAGGCCTGGTTGCCGGTAGGTAACGTCGTTTCAATCACCGTAGCATCAGCATACTTATAGTGTCAATTAGCAGAGACTTATTTTGGCTGAAACTTTCCCAATTCACATTTTGAAAGACAAAAACATGTCCACAAATACTCACTTTCTTAAACTAAATACTGTCATGTTAAAACTTTGAATTTAAGTATCAGTCCCCACCTACAAAGTACTGAGTTGTAAGCATATAGTGAATACAACTGCTGGTACAGCCCTTTTTTTATTTTTTGTATTATTGTCTTTGTTGTAATCCAAAGGAAACATTTGAAATTTCATTCAGATATTATATTGTACTCTAGATATTTATCGTGACATTTTAGGTATTTTTTTTTTGAAGTTTACTGCTGGAGAGAAAGCTTGATAGAAAGTGATATCATTGTGATAATTTGCATTTAATTGACTGACATCTATCTTACAACATAATTTTCATAACACATCTAAGTAAATACTTTTATTTAGAGTGAACAGTGAGTTAAATCATATCCAGAAATAATTAAAAATGATGTACTTTTGCAGCTATTTTTTGTAACTTGTTGCTTATATAATTATCTTTCCAAACTTGAATAAAAAAGATCATTGGCCAAGCTTGAAATAAGTTTTTTCCCACCTTTTTTTCTGTGAGGGAAGGAAGCTTAAGTGTTCATGCAAGGAATTCATTTTCCAATAGCAAATTATCTCCCCTTAGTTTTTGTTTGCTAAATGTGTCGCGCGTGAAATGTGTTTTCCAGTCAAAAAAGTCGCTCACGCACTTTCTCCCCCATGAGAATTTTAAAAAGTTGGCAAGTATGTAATACTGGTATATCAAAGACAATCACCTGTATAATTACTGGTCAAAGACATTCACCTGTATAATTACTAGTTGGTATATCAAAGACAATCACCTGTATAATTACTGGTCAAAGACATTCACCTGTACAATTACTGATTTATATCCAGCATTTATTCTAATCTTATTAAGCTCCAGACATTACATGTTCTTTCTTAGCTGATGATATCAAAGTTCTGGATTGGTATTTTCAATAATTAGGATCATTTGAAATTACAACTAAAGAAATTCTTTATCAAAGGACTCATCAACACAGAAAGTGTGAATATACATTTGAAAAGAATATTTATCTGACTTCTTCTCTGGAAATCAATATTTACTGATGCTTTAAAACTGTAATGAAATAGAGGAGTATTGAGACCAAACAGTTCATATCAGAGATACCTATTTGAGTACCCATAACTAAAGGTCAAATCCAACACATATTTATAACATGATGAACAAGATCCCCTAACAATGCAAAACAAGCCTACATACTGTTATTTGTTTCTTGAAGCAGTCAATTCCTAATTCTATACCATACTAAACTTTATCCTTTGTTAAAACCATCAAAAAGACATTTTAATCCGGAAATATATAACCCTTCATTACATCCTTACACCCAATTTCAGCTCAGTTTCTAAAGATGGCAGCCAAAAAACACCAAAAAAATCAAAGAAATGATCATGATCTCTGCCAGAAAAATATAATCTGTAACATGTAAATATAAAACCACAAATTTCAGCTTATTATCTGACATGTCAAAAAATAAACCATAAAACTTTTTGGATTGGACTGACAGAGAGACGGAAAGAATATTAGGCATGCTGTGTATAAGAATAAACATTGATTGGAGGATTGCATGAAAGATATATTTTTGTATCTACTACACCTATCATCTTCCCAATTTAGTTCTTGGAATCACTTTCTCATAAAAAAAATTAATATTTCAACATTCTGGTATAGGATCTCAATGATTCTGCCTACTGAGATTCTATTATGAGGAAAAATAAGTATTTTGGGTGCAATTCTACGTATACCAGTTCCTAAGATTAGATGTCTGGAGAAAAGAGCTTTACTCCTAATTGTCACTTGGCCAAGTCTCCAATAATACTGCAACACAACATCAGTGTTAGGACCCAGAACAGACGAGGGCTTGGTCACAGGGCGACAAATCTCACACTCAATTATGAGGAAATAGACTAATTCAAATTTCTAATGATCTACATCAGACTTGTTGATGTGTGAAATCAGAAGCCATTACTGACAAGAGGGCCATGTTAACGACCAATATAGCCTAACCAGCTACATATTAATTCAGCCAGTCTGTTATCAATTGGCTGCCTTTTAACTTTTCCTAGAAATGATAAGACTGGGAGAGGTAACATGAATACATTATTACATACAGTTGAATCCTATCTGCCATCACAGTGACAGAAGCCATCAGTAGTTTTCGCTTATTGTATAATCCCTTAACTCCTGCTCAATGCCTCCATCTTCTATCCAATTAAGATAGATGGTCTTAAGGTTGACTATCCCTGCATCATATAGCAAAGAGAGGCCAAGGTGACATCCAATCAAACATTTAGTAGTGTAATGACACCTAATTCCTAATGGTTGTTACTTACACATGGCTACTCCCATCCTGTATAAGGTTACTGGCTCTATCGGCCACAGCCTAATCCCCTTTCCACATTTACATCCCTTCTATATTACAAGCCACACTACATTTATTAGCAACCTTTATCTGGAGAGCAGCAATTTGCTTTACCTTAAAATCCAAGTACAATTACAGAAGTGGTATACATAAGAAGCATAAAATTGTGCAGACAAATGCTTTCATATAATTGGATGCTCTAACACAAATCTAATACAAAATCTCATACATGAAAGCTAGCACAAATAAATCACATTTAAATCTTGGGAGAATATTTTTCTCTTGATTTTCAGAAGTATTCTGTCAATTAATGTTAATTAAACAATTATTGTACATATTTCTACAGTGAGTCTACAGTACACTATTCTATAGTGAGTCTACAGTACACTATTCTATAGTGAGTCTACAGTACACTATTCTACAGTGAGTCTACAGTACACTATTCTATAGTCAGTCTACAGTTCACTATTCTATAGTGAGTCTACAGTACACTATTATATAGTGAGTCTACAGTACACTATTCTATAGTCAGTCTACAGTACACTATTCTATAGTGAGTCTACAGTACACTATTCTATAGTCAGTCTACAGTACACCATTCTATAGTCAGTCTACAGTACACTATTCTATAGTCAGTCTACAGTACACTATTCTAGAGTGAGTCTACAGTACACTATTCTATAGTAAGTCTACAGTTCACTATTCTATAGTGAGTCTACAGTACACTATTATATAGTGAGTCTACAGTACACCATTCTATAGTGAGTCTACAGTACACTATTCTATAGTCAGTCTACAGTACACCATTCTATAGTCAGTCTACACTACACTATTCTATAGTGAGTCTACAGTACACTATTCTAGAGTGAGTCTACAGTACACTATTCTAGAGTGAGTCTACAGTACACTATTCTATAGTCAGTCTACAGTACACTATTCTATAGTGAGTCTACAGTACAATATTCTATAGTGAGTCTACAGTACACTATTCTATAGTCAGTCTACACTACACTATTCTATAGTGAGTCTACAGTACACTATTCTATAGTCAGTCTACAGTACACTATTCTAGAGTGAGTCTACAGTACACTATTCTATAGTGAGTCTACAGTACAATATTCTATAGTGAGTCTACAGTACACTATTCTATAGTCAGTCTACACTACACTATTCTATAGTGAGTCTACAGTACACTATTATATAGTCAGTCTACAGTACACTATTCTATAGTCAGTCTACAGTACACTATTCTATAGTGAGTCTACAGTACAATATTCTATAGTCAGTCTACAGTACACTATTCTATAGTCAGTCTACACTACACTATTCTATAGTGAGTCCACAGTACACTATTCTATAGTCAGTCTACACTACACTATTCTATAATGAGTCTACAGTACACTATTCTATAGTGAGTCTACAGTACACTATTCTATAGTCAGTCTACAGTACACTATTCTATAGTCAGTCTACAGTAAACTATTCTATAGTGAGTCTACAGTACACTATTCTATAGTCAGTCTACAGTACACTATTCTATAGTGAGTCTCGAGTACACTATTCTATAGTCAGTCTACAGTACACTATTCTATAGTGAGTCTACAGTACACTATTCTATAGTGAGTCTACAGTACACTATTCTATAGTGAGTCTACAGTACACTATTCTATAGTCAGTCTACAGTACACTATTCTATAGTGAGTCTACAGTACACTATTCTATAGTGAGTCTACAGTACACTATTCTATAGTGAGTCTACAGTACACTATTCTATAGTGAGTCTACAGTACACTATTCTATAGTGAGTCTACAGTACACTATTCTATAGTCAGTCTACAGTACACTATTCTATAGTCAGTCTACAGTACATTATTCTATAGTGAGTCTACAGTACACTATTCTATAGTCAGTCTACAGTGCACTATTCTATAGTGAGTCTACAGTACACTATTCTATAGTGAGTCTACAGTACACTATTCTATAGTGAGTCTCGAGTACACTATTCTATAGTCAGTCTACAGTACATTATTCTATAGTGAGTCTACAGTACACTATTCTATAGTGAGTCTACAGTACACTATTCTAGAGTGAGTCTACAGTACACTATTCTATAGTCAGTCTACAGTACACTATTCTATAGTCAGTCTACAGTACACTATTCTATAGTCAGTCTACAGTACACTATTCTATAGTGAGTCTACAGTACACTATTCTATAGTCAGTCTACAGTACACTATTCTATAGTGAGTCTACAGTACACTATTATATAGTGAGTCTACAGTACACTATTCTATAGTCAGTCTACAGTACACTATTCTATAGTCAGTCTACAGTACACTATTCTATAGTGAGTCTACAGTACACTATTCTATAGTCAGTCTACAGTACACTATTCTATAGTGAGTCTACAGTACACTATTCTATAGTCAGTCTACAGTACACTATTCTATAGTGAGTCTACAGTACACTATTCTATAGTAAGTCTACAGTTCACTATTCTATAGTGAGTCTACAGTACACTATTCTATAGTGAGTCTACAGTACACTATTCTATAGTGAGTCTACAGTACACTATTCTATAGTGAGTCTCGAGTACACTATTCTATAGTCAGTCTACAGTACACTATTCTATAGTCAGTCTACAGTACACTATTCTATAGTCAGTCTACAGTACACTATTCTATAGTGAGTCTACAGTACATTATTCTATAGTCAGTCTACAGTACATTATTCTATAGTGAGTCTACAGTACACTATTCTATAGTGAGTCTACAGTACATTATTCTATAGTCAGTCTACAGTACATTATTCTATAGTCAGTCTACAGTACACTATTCTATAGTGAGTCTACAGTACACTATTATATAGTGAGTCTACAGTACACTATTCTAGTATTGATGTTGACAATGGTGTACAGCTGTATAAATATAGTATCTATGGTGACAATGATGTACAGCAGTACAACTATAGTATCTATGGTGACAATGATGTACAGCAGTACAACTATAGTATCTATGGTGGCAATGATGTACAGCAGTATAACTATATATATTGTGACAATGATGTACAGCAGTATAACTATAGTATATATGGTGACAATGATGTACAGCAGTATAACTATAGTATATACGGTGGCAATGATGTACAGCAGTATAACTATAGTATCTATGGTGACAATGATGTACAGCAGTACAACTATAGTATATATGGTGACAATGATGTACAGCAGTATAACTATATATATTGTGACAATGATGTACAGCAGTACAACTATAGTATCTATGGTGACAATGATGTACAGCAGTACAACTATAGTATATATGGTGACAATGATGTACAGCAGTATAACTATAGTATCTATGGTGACAATAGTGTACAGCAGTATAACTATAGTATATATGGTGACAATGGTGTACAGCAGTATAACTATAGTATCTATGGTGACAATGGTGTACAGCAGTATAACTATAGTATCTATGGTGGCAATGATGTACAGCAGTATAACTATATATATTGTGACAAAGATGTACAGCAGTATAACTATAGTATATATGGTGACAATGATGTACAGCAGTATAACTATAGTATCTATGGTGACAATAGTGTACAGCAGTATAACTATAGTATATATGGTGACAATGGTGTACAGCAGTATAACTATAGTATCTATGGTGACAATGGTGTACAGCAGTATAACTATAGTATCTATGGTGACAATAGTGTACAGCAGTATAACTATAGTATATATGGTGACAATAGTGTACAGCAGTATAACTATAGTATATATGGTGACCATGATGTACAGCAGTATAACTATAGTATATATGGTGACAATGATATACAGCAGTATAACTATAGTATATATGGTGACAATGATATACAGCAGTATAACTATATATATTGTGACAATGATGTACAGCAGTATAACTATAGTATCTATGGTGACAATGATGTACAGCAGTATAACTATAGTATCTATGGTGACAATAGTGTACAGCAGTATAACTATAGTATCTATGGTGACAATGATGTACAGCAGTATAACTATAGTATCTATATATATATGGTGACAATAGTGTACAGCAGTATAACTATAGTTTTATGTTGACAATGGTGAACAGCAGTATAACTATAGTATCTATGGTGGCAATGATGTACAGCAGTATAACTATAGTATCTATGGTGACAATGATGTACAGCAGTATAACTATAGTATCTATGGTGACAATGATGTACAGCAGTATAACTATAGTATCTATGGTGACAATGATATACAGCAGTATAACTATAGTATCTATGGTGACAATGATGTACAGCAGTATAACTATAGTATCTATGGTGACAATAGTGTACAGCAGTATAACTATAGTATCTATGGTGGCAATGATGTACAGCAGTATAACTATAGTATCTATGGTGACAATGATGTACAGCAGTATAACTATGGTATCTATGGTGACAATAGTGTACAGCAGTATAACTATAGTATCTATGGTGACAATGATGTACAGCAGTGTAACTATAGTATCTATGGTGACAATGATATACAGCAGTATAACTATATATATAGTATCTATTGTGACAATGGTGTACAGCTGTATAACTATAGTATCTATGGTGACAATGATGTACAGCAGTATAACTATAGTATCTATGGTGACAATGATGTACAGCAGTATAACTATAGTATCTATGGTGACAATGGTATCCTCTGTTATATCAATTCTCAAAACTATGTCAGTACATTCTTTTAGATTCTGTTGCATTAAAGGATACAAAAGTAAACTTCTTAAGTGACCAGGAAAAATACAGAAATCAAAGTAACTTTGTGATCAGAAACATACCTCAGGCATCACTGGCATCTCAACATCTCCCCCTGTGGCTAAGTCCATCTTAAATTGTTCAAGTTCCTTTCTCAACATAACTTTTTTTTCTTCTATTTCTTGTTCTGAGGATTCCATTTTTATCAACTGAAACTTCTTTTCGAGGGGAAACCAGAACACTTTTCCTACAAGTTCTCAGTATAGCTTTTACTGGAGAAAATGTTTCATTTGTGGTACTTTATTACTCAAAACTGTTTGCATCAAAATAGTGAAGTGTGGGATAGATATCTAGAAATTTATATAGCTCCTCCCCTGATTGAAGATGTAAGCTTTTATGTTATTGACACCAAACCATTATTGATCTGGGATCTGTTTGACATGGTGGGCTGGCTGTAAGTCAGTGCCACAGCCAAACACTCCAGCACAGCCAATTGTAGCAGTGTGTTTAAGTCAATCACACAAGCTAATCGAATTTCTCAACAGGAAATGGCAAGGGGAGAAAGGTAAAAGGCTAGCTGGACATTGCCAGTGACAAGCTTCATATGCAATCAAACAGGTCCAGAAGTTGATTGGTCAGTCCCGGTGACATGTGATAGCAAAGGACAGAGACCAATCTAAGATGGTCGGTGACCGTACTGTCCCAAGACAGAATGAACTGTCTATCAGCCAGCAGAAATCAGACATGGCCATCATGTCCATGCCTCTGACAGAACTAGGCTAAACAACTCCTTGGTGAATGTTGTCCCACCAGGATGCTAAACCTGATTTCTCTTGAAACACACTGATTTAATCAATCATGCACTCTATGACAAGAAGCAATATATGTGTGAATTCAATAAACATCAAAAGAATTCTGATTCCAATAATAGCATTCAAAACAGGCCCAATTATCCTCAGGACAATACAGGTACATACTCTATAGAACATGTATTGTATATGTATACAACCCTTACAACCACCTTAAAACTATAGAATAGAATAACTTCTTAGGACAAGATATCACAGAAAGGACAATATCACAAAAAAGAAATAACATGCACATATTAATTAACCTTACATCTCATCAAGTGTACAAGAGTTTCTCACAATTTTTCTGACACACCATTTAACATAACTGTTAAAATTCCATTGCCCAAACACAAATATGCCTCCAGACAACTAAGGACCGAAGGTAATCTTTATACAAAATTTTGTGAACAATCTGTTCAGCAATTCTTGTGCTAACAATTGATGATGGACAGACGGATGGGCCAGAGACAATTTGACAAGCCCATTATATGATGGACAGACGGATGGGTCAGAGACAATTTGACAAGCTGTATATGATGGACAGACGGATGGGCCAGAGACAATTTGACAAGCCCATTATATGATGGACAGACGGATGGGTCAGAGACAATTTGACAAGCCCATTATATGATGGACAGACGGATGGGTCAGAGACAATTTGACAAGCCCATTATATGATGGACAGACGGATGGGCCAGAGACAATTTGACAAGCCCATTATATGACGGACAGATGGATGGGCCAGAGACAATTTGACAAGCCCATTATATGATGGACAGATGGATGGGCCAGAGACAATTTGACAAGCCCATTATATGATGGACAGATGGATGGGCCAGAGACAATTTGACAAGCCCATTATATGATGGACAGATGGATGGGCCAGAGACAATTTGACAAGCCCATTATATGACGGACAGATGGATGGGCCAGAGACAATTTGACAAGCCCATTATATGATGGTTGTAGGCTATAGAGTCAGTATCTGTGAATGCCTGATCAGACACCACAGCATTAAATGGTGCCAATGAAGAATTGTACAATCAAATAGAAGTGGCATGCATGTAACTAGTCGAAATAAGATATTAATTAAAATAGTAAAATTACCTTAGGGATATATGTATTTTCATATATGCCCGATGAATGTCATATAGTGTTATACATCTTGCATTGAAATAAGATTTGCATCGACTTATGAGTGGTAATTAGGCAGCATAGCATTTTTCACTACATTTTTTTTTTTGTTACCCGATTAACTGGAATGTACGTATACTGTATATGTACAGAGTCAATGTTTAACTTTCTAATAGTTTGAAGAATACAAGTATACCAGAGAGCAGTCTCATTAAACAAAACTACATATTATTACGATCATGATTACAAAGCCTACCAATTAGTTCCATAGAGATTGGTAGAAAACTGTAAGAGAATGATCTCTGGATAAATGAAATGTTGATGTCAGACGGACGAACGGACAGAGCCAATACCATATTCTAGTATACTTTGAAAACTTTGCTGTGGATAGGGTTTACAATGGCTTAAATTCTGCTTTTTAATGACATTAAATATTAAAAGTAAATTATAGCATTTGGATGCTGGTTTTCGGATTTTATTAAAAGTGATATATGCAGGCATTAGGACATTGGTTTGAGGGTTTTATCAAAAGTAATGTACGGCATTTGAAATTTGGTTGTAGAGTTTTATTAAAGTAATGTATGTTTTTTTTTTTTTTTTTTTTTTTTGTTGTTGCTGTAGAGTTTTATTAAAAGTAATGTATATGGAATTGGGAGGTTGGTTTTAAAGTTTTATCAAAGGTATAATGTAATGGCATTTGGAGTTTGGTTTTTAGTGTTCTTCTCACAAGACAAAATATGTACCCTGTCCTGAAGTATGCCAAGATTCCCAAAACACCTTGTATACATGAATTTTTTAGTATCTGTTAATCAAGCTTAGGAAATCATGTGTAATTGGTTAGGGTCCTTGTTTGTTGTACTGTCAAACACAGAATGATGAAACCTTTGTACTGAAGTACACACCAATAATGATAGCTTCTGTACAGGGTCAAAATCTAATTCACACAGGAGTACAATCTTCCAGCAACATTTACATGGATCTATCAATTACTGAAGTACCAATCAATCTGTTTAGAATACACCCTAATCCCTATAGCTAGATACTGCAATAAAATATATTGTAATACATTGTTATAACCTTAATGGTGCTATCAATAAAATATTGTAATACAATGTTATAACCTTAATGGTGCTATCAATAAAATATTGTAATACAATGTTATAACCTTAATTGGGATATCAATAAGATATTGTAATACAATGTTATAACCTTAATTGGGATATCAATAAGATATTGTAATACAATGTTATAACCTTAATTGGGATATCAATAAGATATTGTAATACAATGTTATAACCTTAATGGTGCTATCAATAAAATATTGTAGTACAATGTTATAACCTTAATTGGGATATCAATAAGATATTGTAATACAATGTTATAACCTTAATGGTGCTATCAATAAAATATTGTAATACAATGTTATAACCTTAATTGGGATATCAATAAGATATTGTAATACAATGTTATAACCTTAATGGGGATATCAATAAGATATTGTGATACAATGTTATAACCTTAATATATATATCTCAGTTGATATTTGTAAACAATACTACACAAAGATCATGTGGGAGTGATAGACACTCAGCATTCTGCTTACGATTGGTGATATATGCATTAATTCCTGTAGGACCTACCAAATTGTGATGTTATCTATATTCTGGAACATTTTCTTTAGGTTGGTAAAGTAAATATGATAGAAATTATAAGACACAACCAATATGATATTTATGTAATATTATTGTTTTTCACTGAATTAGATATACTTATAAAACAGCCTGGGTTTCTGACACTTTTAATTCTAGTAATTTATAGAAAGGCTAAGTTTTGTGATGTATTTTTGAAAAATATTACACTTGCTAATATTTTGCAAAAGTGATTTCTACAAGACCTTTGGTACACTAAACTGGATCTTTCACTGTATGATCTTTATCTTATTTGATGATATGGGTAATTGGTCTACATCTGAACAATCTGGCAGAAGAATGCAATCATCATTGTTGATGGAGAGGATGTTGACGTTCATTCTTTGATCTTGACCATAACCAAGACTATGTGATATTACACAACCAGGTCTCACAGGGAACCAATGTACAAAATTTCTGGAAGATTGTTCAAGTACTTCCTTACTTTCTGAGAAATGACATTACAAATTATTCACCCCGATATCCAAGATGGCTGCCTGGTGGCACAAATGTGCTGCAACACAACTAAGAATCAAAGGGAATCTGAATAGAAAACTGGACAGATGGATGGGCTAGAGACAATTTGAAAAGCCCATCATCTGTGAATACTTGATCAGACCCCAAAACCCTATTGGTGCCAATGAAGAATTAAACATCAGATTCTTACTACTGCATGGTACTTAATTACATTACCACTGAATAACTCAAATGCAATTTCTCCAAAAGATACAAACCTTAACTTCTAAAGTCAAATATCAAAACCCCGATTTCTACTTATAAATTTCAGCATAAAAGAACACTGACCTTTTTGACATATTGAGCAGCGTCTTCTTCCTTGTAAACTTCGGCACTGAAAGCACCTCTTCTTGATCGTTTTGTCATCATAAGGTTTGGCGATATCTCTTCGTCTCTCTCATCACTTGGGGGCGTCGCTGACTTACTTTTGGTTTTCTGTTCCTAAAACACATGAAACAAAAGCTACATTAGCTGTGTATATACTCTCACAGTACATTGCTTCTCTATTCAATCTACTCCATTGGTGCACTTAATAATTAGAAACTGAAAAAAACAGAATTTTGCAAATGTCACTTCAAGACTTTGCACTGGTAAATAATGAAAATCCATGCTCATGTACCTTTTCTGCTGTGAAGAAATTTATATACTGCTGTATAACAATATTACTCGGAACTAAAAACCAAATCCGCAATCTTTGGAATGAGTCCTACCGCTTTCCTGGCCCCAAGAGGAAACAGAACATCAGAAAGATGTCTTAAACATATCCTGTGCTGTATGTTCTATACTGGTTCACCTCAGCCAATGATACACTGTCACAGAGCAAATCTCCCTAGAAAATCACCTGTTGTATTAGACAGGGCCATTACATTAGTACTGATGTCCTTCAGATAATACCAAATACATGCATCCCATATCTTAATTTACTGGCAAGGGTTAGATGGATCATTCCACTGGAGTAACTTGAGAATGTGAGGGAGACTCACAATACCTGTTTTCCTGATAAAAGTGGTTAGCTGGAATTTTTTTTGTAAAATTATCTCTATCACAAGACAAAGGTATACGTAATTCAGGACTGATTAACAAATCATACACCGATCTGAAAATTCCAGCAAAACCTTAATTTCAGAAACATTGACTAATCTTTGAATATGTGAAATATTACATATAGAAAAAGTGGCACCATCTCCGTCCACGGCCACTAACGTAGGAAATATTACTCAATAGATACAGTAGCACAATCTCTGTCCACGGCCACTAACATAGGAAATATTACCCAATAGATACAGTAGCACCATCTCTGTCCACGGCCACTAACATAGGAAATATTACCCAGTAGATACAGTAGCACCATCTCTGTCCATGGCCACTAACGTAGGACATATTACCCAGTAGATACAGTAGCACCATCTCTGTCCACGGCCACTAACGTAGGAAATATTACCATCTCTGCCCACGGCCACTAACGTAGGACATATTACCCAGTAGATACAATACGTAGCACCATCTCTGTCCACGGCCACTAACATAGGAAATATTACCCAATAGATACAGTAGCACTATCTCTGTCCACGGCCACTAACGTAGGAAATATTACCCAATAGATACAGTAGCACCATCTCTGTCCACGGCCACTTACGTAGGAAATATTACCCAATAGATACAGTAGCACCATCTCTGTCCACGGCCACTAACGTAGGAAATATTACCCAATAGATACAGTGTTACGTAGCACCATCTCTGTCCACGGCCACTAATGTAGGAAATATTACCCAATAGATACAGTTGCACCATCTCGTCCACGGCCCCTAACATAGGAAATATTACCCAATAGATACAGTAGCACCATCTCTGTCCACAGCCACTAACGTAGGAAATATTACCCAATAGATACAGTAGCACTATCTCTGTCCACGGCCACTAACGTAGGAAATATTACCGAGTAGATACAGTACGTAGCACCATCTCTGTCCACAGCCACTAACGTAGGAAATATTACCCAATAGATACAGTAGCACCATCTCAGTCTACGGCCACTAACGTAGGAAATATTACCCAATAGATACAGTAGCACCATCTCTGTCCACAGTCCATGGTACCGAAATGTTATGAACTGTATG